>NC_052157.1:107650466-107915234 GCF_902713615.1 Scyliorhinus canicula | reverse complement strand
TTATGGCTGACATGAGTCAATTTATGTAATATAGTGGGCAGCATGGTGACTCAATGGTTAGCACTGGGACTGCAGCGTGAGGACCGGGTTCGAATCCCGGCCTTGGGTCACTGTCCGTGTGGAGTTTGCACATTCTCTCCGTGTCTGCATGGGCTTCACCCAACAACCCAAAAGATGTGCAGGTTATGTGGATTGGCCACGTGACATTGCCCCTTAATTGGGAAAACAATAACTGGGTACTCTAAATTTATTTGAAAAAAACTTCTGTAATATATATTGTGATGAATGTAGGAATTTCAGATGTATTGTACTACAGGTATTTGATGCAATAAGGGTTAAAATCCTGGTTTAGAGTGTGTTTAACTGCTGCAGGCATGTTTTAAAATAATCTTGGGTTTGAAAGGTTGGGAGCCAGGGGTGCAATTAAACCATCATTAAAAAAGTTGGGCTAATGAATTTTCTTTTGATTAAGGAGATTCCCAGTGAAAAGTCAGATATCCAAATTGCCCATGTTACCAAGTAAGGTGTGCTTTTGCCCTCATGATAGTATGGAACTCAGTTTCCAAATCCACCAGTTCACCCCCATCTGCACATGACAGGGCAACCATGAGCGGGATCGAACCTCTGCTAGGATTTATCCAAACCCGAGCTCATAGCCCTTAGCTATGAGAGTGCAGTCAAAACACTGCTAGAACATGTTCAAGCTGCACAACTGGCAGCAGCTGTTAAATTAGGAAAAAGAAAG
Organism: Scyliorhinus canicula; assembly: GCF_902713615.1. Lineage (NCBI taxonomy): Eukaryota > Metazoa > Chordata > Chondrichthyes > Carcharhiniformes > Scyliorhinidae > Scyliorhinus > Scyliorhinus canicula. The sequence goes on along the minus strand of NC_052157.1, from coordinate 107,914,489 downwards.
ATACAGAGTAAGGCATACTTTGATGGCAAGGTGAACCCCACGGGAGTATGAGTTTGGGCAGATGGTAATGCTCCAAGTCTTCCAGCCAGGCACATTCCTATCACCCAGATATGTAGGATCCTACCCAGTGCTAGATAAGGCGTAGGATCCTAGCCAGTGGTAGATAAGACGATTATGGGATTAAAAACCTGATAAGTCCCAGGGCCTGGGAAGGCGGGCGAGAGAGAAGCAGCCGCACACTGGAGGGCTCCTGCTCGGGAATAGGAATTTTGGAGTTTTCACGCCTGCTCCCGGGGGCAACGGAGGCTGAAAATGCTGTAAGAAGGCACAGGCAGGAAAAAATGTCCAAGTTTGGGAGGGAGAAAAACAGCCGTGAAAAAGGGGGTTAACGGAAGTCCGCTGGGGAGTGAAAACGTCAGCGCAGGAACTGTAAGGAAAGCGGAGGCTGGAGCACCAGGGGAGGCCGCATCGCTCACAGCAGAAGAAATGACAACGGTGATGGTTGTGGAACTTGAAAATCAGTTCACAAAACACATGGAAGCGATGAAGAAGGAGATGGGGGGGCGGTATGAAAGTGCTGGTGCAGGAGGCGATTGCCCCAGTGAGGGCGGCGGTATCAAGCGCAGCGGCAGAGATGTAGGAGCAAGGTGGGACACCGAAGGAAGTGGAAGAGGCATTATCGCAGCACAGTGATCAACTCACCTCGATGGGGAAGGAGGTGCAGCGGGTGACATAGAAACAAGGGTCTGCGAGCCAAAATGGAAGACCTGGAAAACAGGTCCAGGCAACAGAATTGAGGATTGTGGGTTTGCCCGAAGGGGGTAGAAGACGTGAGGCCGACGGAGTATTTTGCCACAATGTTGGTGAAGCTATTGGGGGAGGGGGACAATCCCTCCCGATATGAACTGGATCGGGCTCATCAGTCGCGGAGGCCTATACCAAAGGCGAGTGAGCCGCCAAGAGTAGTAACTCTGTGTTTCCGTAGGTAAAGCGTGAAGGAGAAAGTCTTGTGCTGGGCAAAGCAGAAGTGGGTGTGGGCTGGAGCTGGTACACGCATATACCAGGACTTTACGGTGGAGCTGGCGAAGAGGCTTCAGCCGGGTGAAGAAGGCACTGTACGTCAGCAAGGTGCAGTGCGGCATAGTATATCCAGGTAAGTTGAGGGTGACCTACAAATCCAAGGACTTTTATTTTGGGACGGCGGAAGCAGTGGAGGAGTTTGCGAAGGCAGCAGGACTGCGGCAGAATTGAGAAACGGTTGTGTACCGATGTAGCCTCATATAACATTATTTTTTCACTGTTAGTGTATTTACTAAATGAGTCGACACTATATATTGGACAAGGGAAGAGATGGGACTTTTTGCAATGATGGTTCTTTGGGGCTTGGGTGTGTATGTGGGGTTTGTATGCTAAAGGAGATTTCTTGGTTTTCCTGGGACCGGGCAAGGGGGAAGGAGACCCGGGCGGCGGCCTCCACGCTGGCCCGTTTAAGCCGGCCAGTGAATGGGAGTGAGGTGGGGGGAGGGGCTGCGGCCATCGGAGCCTGGCAGAACAGGTTTTGGTGAAAAGTTGGGGGAATGAACCGAGGTTGGGGGGAGGAGTTTACAAGGGGAAGAGTCTGGGAGGAGGGGTGGGGGATGTACAATTCATGGGTGTCATTCATGGTACTCTTTCGGGGATTGGATGGCATTGAATATTACGGGGGGAGGGGGAGGTTAGGCGGTGGACTGTGTATGTCAATAGTGACCATAGGCGATTCCTGATTCCTTTTTTTTTTTCCTTTTTTTTTCCACCTTGGGAGGGTTTGTTTTATTTGATGCTTAATTGTCAGGTGGGCCATTGTTCGGGGGTTGGTGGGAGGCTGTGATCATTGTTGTGATAAGGGGATTGACGTTGTATTCGTTACCGTTTACTGTTTGTTGGTGGAGTGTAAATTCTGAAGAAAATGTGAAAATGGAGAATAAAAATATTTATTTAAAAAAAGAAGTCCCCAGGGCCTGATGCTCTGCACCCCAAAGTACTTAAGGAAGTGGCCCTAGAAATAGTGGATGCATTGGTGATCATGTTCCAGCATTCTATAGACTCTGGAAGAGTTCCAATGGATTGGAGAGTACCTAATGCAACCCCAGTTTTTACTGAGGGAGAGAGAAAACAGGGAATTATAGACCAGTGAGCCTGCGAAAATGGGAGTCAATTATTAAGGATGAAATAATGACCATTTGGAAAGCAGGGACAGGATCGGTCCAAAGTCAGTATGGATTCACTAATTAATCCCATTTTGAATTGTTTCAACATGTGAAAAGTAGCCTTTGCAGTTTTGTGTGTGAGCAATTATTACAAAAGAGAAAGTCCTCATGTGTCTCTCCACGGTGTTCCTCCCTTACAAAAGTGAGCAGGTTGAAATGTTTGCAATGGCCAGTAATTCATCCAGTTGAAGTGCATAAAATCGACTTGCTTGTATTCTCCCCATTAGCTGATCACTCACATTGTGGCCATCTCATTGATTCAGCATTGGACTGTGTGATCCGACAATGAAGTTATGTTAATTTGCTTACAGGCCTCCTCTCCCAGCATAACACCCACCATCTCCATAACTGCTGGCAATAATCAACTCCTCCGATTGTCTGTGGCTTCACTGTCTTTGCTATGAGTCGAGCTACTCGATATGAGGCCTTAGCATCATCACTGACTGTAGATGTGCTTTCCATACTTTTAGTGCTACTCTGAAATTCTCTGAGTTAGTTTTCAAAAAAATTCGAATGGCTTGGACACATATTCCCGTGTTTAGTCACAAGATGATGGCGAAGATTAGCAGGCTTAAGCAGGACACATAATGGTTTTCCTGCTGTACTTCCTCTGCATTTTGTTGTGCTGAGTTTCATTTTGCTGATGCCTCACTGTGATTTTGGCCATCCCTCTGTTTTATCTTTTTAAGTGTGGCAGATGAAAGCCACCAATCCATTTGACTTCACCAGTCTAACAATGCTTCGTAGCCATCTCGTGTGCAGAGGGAGTGTCGATTCACTTTGACATCATACAAAAGGGCCACACTATTTCAGGGAAACGTTTATATTGCAAAATAATTATACAAACGAGGCACTTTTTTTTTCTTCCGATCTTTCCTTTCTTCCTCCATAGACCACCTGCTGTACCATCACAGGTTGGGTACCATTGATCTAGTCAATGACTGCAAAGTTGACTTCAGCAGGCGCAGAGGACAGTCATATGACAATTCAGCTAACATGGCAGGAAGGTATGATGGTATGCAGCAAAATCATGCAGAGAAAAAGAAGTATGCAATATATATTCTGTGTGCTGGATGTTCACTCTCTCTTATTGGTCGTACTGCAGTTGATCGCTGACTCGAGGGCAATGTTTTTTTTTCTGTTATGCAACAATATACACATTCTTCCATGCCTGCAAAACGCCCTGGACAACACAAATCATATTGGGTCCTGATTCCACCTCCACCAAAGCATCTCTCTGACACAAGGTGGGAAGCACATGCAACGGCTACATCAACCAGAGCTGACAGCTGAGGCTCAATTAATTATGTTTTTACTGATCTTCATACTGATGATGAAGAGAAAGGATATTTAAGGAACAAAGCTGGAACTCTGCAGGAGAAAATCGAGGAATTAGACTTTGGAATCATTTGTTAGATCAGTTCTATAAAACCAGCCAGGCCATGCAGAATCCAAGTATCGCCTCAGTACATGTGCAAAGTTTGACACCTCACTCTCGCACTTCTTGAAATAAACCCGAGAAAGTTTTGATGAAATTAAACTCAAAGCAACAGGAAACCTGCCTGATGTAGACCACAAGTGTGAGAGTGAAAGGAAAAGGGAAGTCAATGATGGTGAGGCAGCAAATGCTGATGAAATGCTTTATCCAATAGAGGATTTGAATAAAATTCTTTATTCCTATGATGGATGCACCTGAAACCAACTTGAAAAAAAGAACAATCGTACACAAAATATTACAAACAATTTTTCATATTTGGTTTACTGAGATGCCTCAGGAAAAACAGCTGTGTGAAAGTGTAAAGCTTCTCTTGAAAAATCCTGAAAATGCTGATGTTAACCTTGCAGGATAAATTTAGTTAATTGGGGAGGGGTACTCTGTTGCCAGAGATTCTATTCAGCTTTGCTTTATAGCTCATTATATTGTTTACATCTTGCCACAGCCAACAAGAGTCCTTGTTGTTAGTCTGTGACTCTAGCTTAATCTGGTATTGTCTCTTGGCATCCCTGATGGCTTTGCGGAGGTCATAATGAGATTTCTCGTATAGATCAGGCTCCCCTGTCTTGGAACACCTCAAACTTGGACTTCAGTAGGGTGTGAATCTTCCGGTTAAACCATGGTTCCAGTTCCGGAACGCACATACTACCTTCTCTGGCACGCAATCTTCTACACACTTACTGATGAAGTCTGTGACGGTGGTGGCACACTTGTTTAGGTTGGCCGCTGCATTCTTGAATATAGACCAGTCCAGTGACTCTCAGCAGTCTCGTAGGAGCTCTTCCATTGTCTGGGACCAGCACGGCACAACCGGATTCTCCAGCATAAGTTTCTGCTTGTATGCCGGGAGAAGGAACACCGTCTTGTAGTCCGACTTTCCAATGTGCAGTCAGGGGATGGGTCGGTTGGTGCCCTTGATGTTTGTGTAGCAGTGGTCAAAGATGTTGGGGCCCCTGGTGGGACAGGGATGTGTTGGTGGAATTTTGACAGTACACTTTTGAGATTAGCCTGGTTGAAGTCCCCTGCCACGATGAACAAGGCCTCTGGATATTCTGTTTCATTGTTATGTATAGTGGTGTTATTATAGATATGTATAGATGTGTATATATCTACAGTGAAGGATTCCATCTCGGAGCTGTCTCCATGCTTGTCTGTGCACACTGCTCTGTCCGACACGACCCCCCTAGGTGCAGGTCATGTGTTCTCTTACATTATTATATGGGTGGTACTGTACTCAGTCCCAAATTAGCCCTCTAAGTACCAAACCCTTATAGCACTCAATGCTTTACAATCCCCCTCATAGTGAGTCAATTCCCTCAGCACTCACTGTCATACAATCTGCACCTCACTCTCTCTCATGTATTTTTTCACTATTGTGCAATTAGCAGCAACATCACATTTAGATTTATCTTTAATTGACCAGTAAGGAGGCAATGGATTGCCCCAGTGTCATCAATCCAATCAAGAAATAATCTAACAGTGTCCCCTTTTAAAGGGGGATATCTCAAAAGAAAACCAAATCATAAACCCAAAGAAAGCTTATGAAATTCAATAAAAATTTATATTATCTGTGTCAAGAAAACAGCCTGTCTCTGGACGTGCCCACTCTCATTTAGTTCTGCCTGTGCAGCTACCAGGTAGATAGAAGGTTTCTTGGCTGAAATGGTCACAACCACACAGAGGATGATTCACTCCTGTTCTGCAACCAAACCAGTGTTGCCAAATCTGGCTGGGAATATTCTTGGAGGCACATCATATTGTCTTCTAAATGGGACACACAGCAGCCAATGTATGCTCGTGGTGGAGAAAGTGAGTGTTTGTGGCGCTAACAATTATACTCAAAGCCGAGGAGACTAGTACAATAGAGGCTTATTGCTGTACGATGTTGTTCCCTCCATCTGCAACAGTAGACTAAGGGTCTGAGCAGCTCTCATACATTTATACATAAGCTCCCTGTGGGCGGAGCTAGGCCGGGCAGGGGCTGACCGGAGGAACCTGTATTACAGGTACAGGCATACATCCCCCTACTGCAGTACACATAACTACAGTGGTTATCTCACCACAGTGTTTAAACTGGTACATGGAGTGCCAGTCAAGCAGGCTGTTTTGTCCTGAATGGTATTGAATTTCATGTTGTTTGCACTCTTGATCTACAAGGGAGGTCAACAGTTATGGGGGGGGGGGGTGGGGGGGGGGGATGATGTGTGCATGGGCAGGCAGGGAACGTGGAGTTACAACCACAATCAGATTAGCCATGATTTTACTGAATGCCAGGGGGGCTCAAGGGACCAAATGGCCCATCTTTTATTTTGTTGAATCTGAAACAAACAGAGAATGCTGGAAAAACTCAGCCGGTCTTGGCGGCATATGGAGGGAGAGAGAACAGAGTTAATGTTTCAAGTCCGTTTGGCTCTTGTTCAGAACTGAGAGGGTAAATCTGTTAGTTATATTAGCTGGAAGGGATTACAACAAAAGTGTAGCAATCTAAAGAACAAGAGACAGATGACCAGGTGTGGGGGAGGAGGAACGAGTGTTGTTGCATAAGACGAAAATGTTTGGGATATTTAAAAAGCAGGTTTGAGATGGAGGAGAAAGATCACAGTGTAAATTTGTTGAACTCAATGTTGAGTCCAGAAGGCTGCAGAGTGCCTCATCGGAAGACTGAGATGCTATGCCTCCAGCCGCCACTAGACTTCACTGGAGCCTTGCAGCAGCCAAGGATGGTGCAAGGTGAAACACTGCTTTATTTGAAAAGAGGGTTTGGGGCTTTGAATGGTCAGCAGAGTGGAGGTAAATTGCGATTGCAAGGAAAGATGCAGGGAGAAGTTCCTGCGGAATGCCGACAGGAAGGCTGAAGGAAAAACGTGTTCATGGTGGGGTGGAACATGAGGACAAGAGGGACCCTGTCATGGTTCTCGGAGGGAGGGGTGAGGGCAGAGGTGCGGGAAATGGGTTGGAACCAGTTGAGTGCCGATCAATCACAGTGGGGGAAGGGGGGACCTGGTTAAGGAACAACGCAGAAATGCCAGAAGCACCATTTTCAAAGGTGGCATCATCAGAACAGATGCAACGGAAGTGGAGAAACTGGAAGAATGGTATTGTGTCCTTCTGGGGAGCGGGGTGTGAGGTAGCTTTGGGAGCCAGTGGGCTTATCATGAATATTCATGGTCAGTCTATCACGGAAATAGGAACCGAGAGATCAAGGACCGGAAGGGAAGTATCAGAGATAGACCATGTGAAGGTGAGAGAAGGATGGAAAGTCAAAGCAAATCGATACATTTTTCCAGGTCCCGACGAGAGTATAAAGTAGCACCAACACAATCATTGATTAATGGATTTTTAAAAAAATAATAAATTTAGAGTACCCCATTTTTTTTTTCTATTAAAGGGCAATTTAGTGTGGCCAATCCACCTACGCTGCCATCTTTGGTTGTGGAGGTGAGACCCCGCAGACACGGGGAGGAATGGCAAACTCCTCATGGACAGTGACTCGGGTCTGGGATCGAACCGGGTTCTCGGCGTCGTGGAGGCAGCAATGCTAACCACAAGCGAAACCCAGAATGCGCAGATCAGACAAGTAAGAGATAGTCTGAACTTAATGGATTTGTTTGGATAGCGAGGCCCCCCCCCCCCCCCCCCCCCCCCCCCCCCCCCCCCCCCCCCCCGCCCAAGATAGGTCAGGTGCCCCTTTGGAATATGGTCCTGGCACACCTTTGGAAGAGGTTAAGCTCCCTTTGGGAGAAGTGAGGCACCTGTTGGGATTCCTTAAAATAAACATGATTTTGCAGAAAAAGTGGATAAATCATTGGAACTGTAAAAAACTGTCAAAGAGCTGTCAAGCTTTCAAAGAACTGTCAAAGCTACCAAAAGAACTGTCAAGCTGTTAAAGAACTGTCAAACTAATCAAATCTGTCAATGGATCTAACTCTGCTGGACTTTAAATAAAGAAAAACAGTCTGGAGTGTGAAAAATAGTGCTTGATATTTAATTCTTCTGTTGATATAAGCATGATGGTTATCATTGTAAGATTTGCTCTGCAATTACTGATTTTACAAGCTAATATTAACGCAGTAGGGTGCCTACAAAGTGAGTAGTTTGATTCACAACTTCAAGTGGTTATAGAATGAAAATGCTTGTTTTCATGAAGAGATTAGTGGATGGAATGATTATGTATTGAATGGCTTTTTACCAGTGAGAGTTTCTTTTTGTTTAAAATGTTGATATCATTGATAGACACATAACTTTATTTTATGTAAGCAGAGCTCCTTTTTTGTAGCATGTGCAATAACCACCAATCCAGGTGATAGTTTCTGCAGTGGCTGAATGGAGCTCTCTGAGCCCTCCGCTTAATTTTGTCAGGGGGCAGTCTTCGATGATATGAGTCATTGATTGGAGGGCACCACAGCTGCAGTCCAGGTTCTCTGCAAGGCTCCACTTGTGCTGATTTGCTGCAAAAGGACTTGTCTAGTGGAAATAGTTGAGGAGTGCCCAATGTTGGGGTGGCAGGTTGAAGCCACGCGGCTGGACTGTGGGATCGGTGATGAGGAAGTAGTTTTTAATGCTGGCGTGTTGATTCCATTGATGCTGCCATTGGGCCTCTGCTGTTATTCCTTGGCATGGTGGCCTTGGCACAGTGGTCTTAGCCATGCAGGCTGATGTGATGGGAGGGGCGAGGGGATTCTTTTGTGGAGGGAGGCTTGAGTTGACGTAAACCTTCTCCAGGAAATTCCTTGATGTAATATCCCTCCTGAGAGGGCAGGATGGTACTCAGGACTGAGAGCCAGGGAAGTTGAGTTAATATGAGGGTACCTGGGATGATGCACATTGTTGCGTTGAGCTGGGTATCTACAAGACTGGTATGGAATAAGTTGTATCATACTCTGCAGTCAAGTGATAATGGCAAGAGCTAAGGTGCTTAAGGTTTGAGCATCCTGCACCACATGGAGAGCCAGGCCGGCTCAAGGCACCGGCACTCGGGCAGTCGCCCGGGGCGCCTGTTTTAGGGGGGCGCCAGAGACTCGGTCCCGCGCATTGCGCAGTTGGGCAGGGTGCCAACCAGCGCATGCGCGTGGCCGCCCTCCCCCAGGGCGGCCCGCTCCCCCAACTCGGTCCGCTCCCCCGCGGTCCGCCCGCCCCCCCACGCCTCGGGGTCCCCCCCCCCCGCCCCCTCGGGTCCCCCCCCCCGCCCCCCCCCTCCCCCCGCCCCCCCTCTCCCCCCCACTCCCCCCCTCGGGTCCGCCCCCCCCCGTGGGTCCGCCCCCCCCCCCGCCCCCCCCTCGGGTCCGCCGGGTCCGCCCCCCCCCCTCGGCCCCCCCCCCCCCCCTCCAAGGGCGCCAAGTTCAGCTTGCCCGGGGCGCCAGCAACCCTAGGGCCGGCGCTGTGGAGAGCTATTATATTTGCTGAGGAGGATCCTGAGGTTAGCCCATGGGAGATAGTAGGCAACTTGGCATGGAGGGGGGTAAGGGCAAAGGGTGGTGATTGGGGGATTTGTTGGCATGAATTGGCATTACGTTGGCATAGGTGGTATAAACAGTCAGGGTATGTTTGAGGCATGAGTTGGCAAAGGGAGTAAAAGAGATCATGGGTTCAGTGGTAGGGATAAGGTGGCATAGGTTGGCATGGATGGGGCATGGAGAGTGTGTGGGGAGGGTGAAGTTGTTTTTTGTTTGAATCATTTTTGTACTGAATTCAGCAAAGTACTGGAGCATAGAGATAGGTCTGTCGCCCAGCCCACCTCCACCCGACAGCCTCCACACCTGTTGCAGGGACAGCAGGCCCAACTTCTAATCCAGCCCACACCCACCCAGAATAAAGTAGGAACTGAGGGCGGCCATTTTTTAAAGTCGGGTTTGCAGAGCCGGGAATCCTTTCCCGTTTCTACGCATCTGACCCGGAAGCAAAATTCAGTTGCATGAGTAGATTGGAGAAAACCGGTCTGCTCTCCTGAGAGATAAGGAGGTTGAGGGGAGATTTGACAGAAGTGTTCAAAATCATGAGGGGTCTGGACAGAGTAGATAGAGAGAAATGATTCCCGTTGGTGGAAAGTTCGAAGACAGGAGGCCACCGATTTAAAATGAATGGCAAAAGAGCTAAAGGCAACATTTGCAGCGAGTGGTTAGTGCTTGGAATGCACTGCCTGAAAGGATGGTGGCAGCAGGATCGATTTATTCCATTGTAATTTCGCAAATTGTCAATTTGCCTCTGTGCTATAGGGCTTATTGGAGGTTTTGGGGTCTGTGAATATCAGCCTGGGGTCCTACACTTGACCATTGTTTAGTTATCCTTTGTTTGTGTTAGGATTGATAGAGGAGGGCCAAACTGGTTCCCTTTTATTCAGTCTCCGCAGTTGGGATCAACAAAGGTTTTTACATTTTTTACCCGTAGATACCTTTTCCACTCCAAATGTATTTATTTTAAACCAGGTTTTCTTGTTTTACAGAAGGAGCAAGTTTATTAGCTACTAAACCCAAGGAAAAGTAATAAAATATGAAATGCCAAACACACATACATGTACACAGATAGCAGAAGTAAGAAAAGTAGAGTCAAATAAAAGTGAGAAGAATGGAAGATTAAGTCCTTTGATTGTTCTTGGGGAACAGCTTGTTGAACATTTTGGCCACTTGAAGTTAGCTGATTTCCTTTAACATCCTGGAGTTAATGGAAGTCCCGGTGACTGGGCTTTGCTGGAGACAATTTCCTTCCTTTTAATGCCATAACCTGTCTCCTGAGGTTCTTTCTGGTCCCTATATTTTTGGTTGGATATTTTAGAAATAGGGCTATTTCTAACTTAAGAGAGAGAGAGATTCCTTTTTGGTCTCTTCAGCAGTTCTACCATATGACTTTGATGACTTCTCTCTTGTATCTGGCTTGGCAAAATCAGTTCTTAACAACCTCCTGTCTGTATATGAAATGAAATGAAAATGAAAATCGCTTATTGTCACGAGTAGGCTTCAATGAAGTTATTGTGAAAAGCCCCTAGTTGCCACATTCCGGCGCCTGTCCGGGGAGGCTGGTTGGGGAATTGAACCGTGCTGCTGGCCTGCTTGGTCTGCTTTAAAAGCCAGCGATTTAGCTCAGTGAGCTAAACCAGCCCCTTTATTCCCAAAACAAAGGAATTTGATTGATATGTCTTGTAGTCATTGTTGTAGAACAAATTATCACATTTTGATCTTTCATCTCAGAAACATCTGACACATTTCAAGAAAGTAGAAATCAACAACAGATGGGGCTGTTTGATCCTCAAAGGATGGATTTGGCTGTTGATATAAATGAAAGTCGTTTATTGTCACGAGTAGGCTTCAATGAAGTTACTGTGAAAAGCCCCTAGTCGCCACATTCCGGCGCCTGTCCGGGGAGGCTGGCCGGGGAAGCTGGTTAGCAGTTCCCATTAACTTTACTGTTGATTAAAATGCAGCAATGACCTTCTGAAGGGCAACGAGAGGGGCAATAAATGCTGGCCTAACCAGCAACGCCCACATCCCATAAATGATTTTTTTTAAAAATTACATTTTTAATCTTTTCCTTAGTTACAGCAAAGGATTTGATGTCTGTGGGATTCCTTTGAAATGTGTCTCTCTTCACACTTGCTTTCTGAAGGGAGTTCTTATTTGCCTTTCTCACATTCACCTTGAAAAGAGGCCTCACATTTTAAAGCAGTTTGCCATCTCATTTTTTAAACTGCTGAATTTCCAGTAAGTTGGAAGTGTTTTAGAAATTATTTTTCAAGAATAAAGAGGCATTCTTGTGGAACTTGAAAGTGTCATGCACCGACATGGTCTGAGGACAGGCTTGACACTGATTTTCCTCATGGTTGCACTGCTCTAACTTCCTACGAAAGGAGACAAGGACGTACCCACAACCGCCACGACAGACATTACTGGAAGACCTACTGGACGCAAGTATCCTAGAGAAAGGGAACTGTAGCGACATGTATGACCGACTGGTAGAAAGGGACGATACCGTACTGGATGCAACAAGAAGGAAATGGGAGGACGACCTGGGGATGGAGATAGGGTGGGGACTCTGGAGCGAAGCACTGCATAGGGTCAACTCCACCTCCACGTGCGCAAGGCTCAGCCTGACGCAACTAAAAGTGGTACATAGAGCCCACTAACGAGAAACCGTATGAGTAGGTTCTTTCCGGAGGTGGAGGACAGATGTGAACGGTGCCAAAGAGGCCCGGCCAACCACGCCCACATGTTCTGGTCTTGCCCCAGACTTGTGGAGTACTGGACAGCCTTCTTTGAGGCTATGTCCAGAGTGGTGGGGGTGAGGGTGGAGCCATGCCCCATTGTGGCAGTCTTCGGGGTTTCAGACCAGTCAGATCTATTCCTGGGGAGGAGGGCGGATGCCCTTGCCTTTGCCTCCCTGATCGCCCCGCTGTAGAATCTGTTTGGCTGGCGGTCAGCAGCACCGCCCAGAGCTGCAGACTGGCTGTCCGACTTCTCGGAATCTCTCCAAATGGAGAAAATCAAATTCGCCATCCGAGGGTCGGACAACGGCTTCCACAGGACGTGGGAGCCATTCATGCAATTGTTCTGGGACCTGTTTGTGGCCAACGAACAAGAGGAAGAATAGTCGGGCGGCCAGGAATCGGGGGAAAATGGATGGGAATCGGGGGAAGGTTGCCGGGGGGGGGGGGGGGGGGGGCTACGGGTTCGTTATGGGGTTTGATGGCTAGCTCAGGCCCAAAACCAAACTGTAAATAAATGCCAATAAACATGTGCCTCGGCCATATTGGGGAATGTAAAATATGTATGCCGGCTAAAGGGGGGACGGCCACAGTTATTATTACGAAGATGCTTACCTGTAATATATATGTTAATTTTTTGCGTGTTCTTTTTCTTTTCTCTCTCTACCAATTTGTAATTTGTTCAATATAAAACATGAAAACTGAATAAAAAACATTTATTAAAAAAATGGTTTGCACTGCTCTGAAGCATTTGTTCTGCAGAGAGACCCATGGTACAACACCTGCTCTGACGCAGCACTCTCATGAGAGAGAAAAATGCAGCTTTAGGGAAAAAATAATACAATTGAATTTGACTACATGGCACTAATTTGATAGCTCTTGCAAAAAAGGCACAATGACCTAAATGGTCTCCTTCAGTTATGTAAGAATCGATGCTACATGAGTCAGCAAGCGGAGAGTGTAGGTAAGATCATCGCCAAAGGAATCAAGTGGGGGAGCGGGGGGGCAAAATAGGTTAGGTGACTGCATTTTTTACAGTGTGTTGGTAGGACAGTGGGGAAATAGAATCTCTAATCATTTTAAACAGAAGGAAAGATTGAAAAATAAATGAGTGTGTGGTGAAAAAACATGAAATGGCTGGATTAGGCCATTTGGCTCTTTGAACCAGCTCCACCATTAAACAAGAGGATGGCTAAACTTCTACGTTAACGACTTCCGGTGGCGGCTACGAAGGAGTAAGTCGCACATTTGGTGGCTCTCGCTCCGGTCAAGACCTTTTTCCCCGACTTTTTTGAACCTTTGAGCGCTGGAGTGAAAAGCAATAGCACTCTAGATCTGAATCCATACAGAGTTGTATGGACTTGAGGAGCAGAAGGGAGCGAAAACAGGCGAAGAAGGGGCTGAACAAAGGTGGTGTGGAAGCTCAAGTGGGAGGAAAGATGGCCGATGAACGGACCACGGAAAGGACGGTCCAGGCAGCACTGGACAACAGGCTGCAGGTCATGAAAGAGAGCTTCGCAGCACTGTGGCGGGATATTTGGAACCGCTCCAGAAAGCGGTGGAGCGACTTGACCAGAGGCTGGATGCTCAGGATAAGAAGGTCCAGGCACTGGAGAAGACAGTGGAAGAGCAGGCGGATTTCCAAACGGTAGCGGACGTGGAAATTAGTAAGTTGAAGGAGCAGCAAGCATGGCTGATGGACAAGCTGGAGGACCTGGAAAATAGGTCTCGCCGGCAGAATCTGAGAATCATTGGGCTCCCGGAGGGGGCCGAGGGAGTGGATGCCACGGCATATGTGGCAGACATGCTGCAGAAGCTGGTGGCGGATGAGCTGGTGGGGGATGATTTCTTCCCATGTATGTTGGAGCTGGACAGGGCAGGCGAGGCAGTCATGAGCCCCCCCCCCCCCCCCTCGCCCCCGCCCCTCCCCGGGGCGATGGTGGTCAGGTTCCATAGGTTTGTGGACAAGGAATGGTCTCTGTCTCGGTCCCAGAGCTATTGCTCGAACAGGGCTGTTCTGGGGAGGTGGTGTTGATGGGCGGGGGGGGGGGGAGCAAGGGGACAATAGGTGTGAGACATGGTGGCGCCAGAGTTGAGAGCCACCAGGCTAGCTGCTTTGAGCTAGTCAACGGGAGGGAGGTGGGGGTGTGTGTATTCTGCCAGTATATGGCAGGGGTTAGGTTAAAAGGAGTTGTTGCTAGAGGGGGAGGGGGGGAAGATGATCTGCTGACTAGGGAGGGAACTGAACCAGGTTACAGGGAAGGGGTCGGGGGTGGGAGCTGCCAAGAGGCGGACAAGGGGAGGTGCGGCACATAGGCAGGGGGTGGGCCCAAGAAGGGGGATGGCTGATCGGCGTGGGGAGGGGCGGGGGGGGGGGGGGGGGGGCAGGGTGCCCTCCAGCCAGGCTGATCACCTGGAATATTAGAGGATTAAACGGGCCGGTCAAGAGGACACGTGTGTTCGCGCACTTACGGGCTCTGAAGACGGATGTAATGTTGCTGCAGGAGACACATTCGAAAGTGGCAGACCAGATTACATTACGGAAGGGCTGGGTTAGCCAGGTCTTCCGTTCGGGGCTTGACGCTAAGACCAGAGGGGTCGCGATCATGATTAACAAACGGGTTAAGTTTGAGGCGGACAGCACAGTTGCAGATGGGGGTGGTAGATTCCTTATGGTCCGGGGCAAGCTTGAGGGGGTGAAGGTGGTCCTCCAAAAAGTCCTTACTCATAATAAAGAAGTCAATATGAGAATAAACCTTGTGAACATGTGAATAGAATGAGAACTCCTTCCCCGTCGGCCGGCTGATTCTCCAGGGGTCTACCCCCCCCATTTGTTCCGTGAACCCCCTCAGTTCTCTTGCCATTGCTGGGACCCAGCCCGTTCTGGAGCACGACTGGTCCAAACTGGGATGATGTAGACTTCATCAAAAGGCTGCTGGGAAAATCCTCGACTTGGATTCGCACAAGTTGATTATGGGTGGGGACTTTAATACCGTCCTCGACCCCAACCTCGACCAGTCGTGCTCCAGAACGGGCAGGGTCCCAGCAATGGCAAGAGAACTGAGGGGGTTCACGGAACAAATGGGGGGGTAGACCCCTGGAGAATCAGCCGGCCGACGGGGAAGGAGTTCTCATTCTATTCACATGTTCACAAGGTTTATTCTCATATTGACTTCTTTATTATGAGTAAGGACTTTTTGGAGGGGGTGAGGGATTCTGAATACTCGGCAATCACTATTTCGGACCATGCTCCACATTGGGTCGACCTGCTGGTCTGCAAAGAAAGTTATCAGCGCCCACAATGGAGGTTAGAGGTGGGATTGTTGGCAGAGGAGAGGGTGTGTGAGAGAGTGGGGAAATGCATGC
Organism: Scyliorhinus canicula; assembly: GCF_902713615.1. NCBI lineage: Eukaryota > Metazoa > Chordata > Chondrichthyes > Carcharhiniformes > Scyliorhinidae > Scyliorhinus > Scyliorhinus canicula. The sequence goes on along the minus strand of NC_052157.1, from coordinate 107,899,191 downwards.
AGGACTACCTGCAGGTCAACGATACAGGGGAAGTCTCAGCAGCTGTGCTCTGGGAGGCGCTGAAGTTGGTGGTGAGAGGGGAACTGATCTCAATCGAGCCATAGGGACAGAACGGATAGGGCAGAGATGGACAGACTGGTGCAAGAGATGACGGACGGATAGGGAATATGCGGACTCCCCGAGGGCAGAGCTACTTAGGGAACGACGGAGACTGCAGGCGGAGCTGGCAGCGCTATCCACTGGGAAGGCCGTAGAGCAACTCAGAAAGGCCAGGGGCGCAGTGTATGAGTGTGGTGAGAAAGCCAGCAGAATGCTTGCACAGCAACTTAGGAAGAGGGAGGCGGCTAGGGAGATAGGCACGGTAGTGGACAGGGCAGGGAACCCGGTGGGAGACCCGGCAGGACTGAACAGGGTATTCAGGGACTTTTACAATAAGCTGTATACCTCGGAACCCCCCACGGGGCCGGAGGGGATGAGGCGCTTCTTAGATGGGCGGACCTTCCCAAGGGTGGGCAGAGGTATGGTAGAGGGGCTGGGGGCCCCGATTAGAGCTGAAGAAGTAATGGGGGGCCTGAAGGCCATGCAGTCGGGTAAAGCCCCGGGGCTGGATGGGTATCCAGTGGAGTTCTACAAAACGTTTGCGGGTGTACTGGGGCCGGTGCTGGTTATGGTGTTTAACGAGGTGAGGGACAATGGGGTGTTACCCCTGACGATGTCGCAAGCCACCATCTCGCTGATATTAAAACGGGATAAGGATCCGGAGGTCTGTGGGTCCTATAGGCCAATCTCCCTGATTAATGTAGACGCTAAACTGCTGGCCAAGATCCTGGCGTCCAGAATCGAAGACTGCGTACCGGACGTGATTGTGGAGGTCCAAACGGGGTTTGTTAAGGGCAGGCAGCTAATAGCCAATCTAAGAAGGCTACTCAATGTGATTATGATGCCCCCGGAGGGCAGAGAGGTGGAGGTAGTGGTGGCAATGTATGCCGAAAAGGCTTTTGACCGGGTGGAGTGGGACTATTTATGGGAGGTGCTGGGACGGTTTGGGTTTGGAGAGGGCTTTGTGGACTGGGTTAAACTGCTATATCAGGCCCCGGAGGCTAGTGTAAGGGACAAACAGGATGACATCTGAGTATTTTAGACTACACCGTAAGACAAGACAGGGATGCCCCTTCTCTCCACTGCTGTTTGCGTTGGCCATAGAACCACTGGCAATTGCTCTGAGAGCGGCAAGGGGATGGAAGGGAATGGTCAGGGGGGGATAGAACACAAGGTCTCGCTCTACGCGGACGACCTGCTTTTGTATGTGTCAGTTCCAGCGGCAGGGATGGACGGGATTATGGAAATCCTAGGGGAGTTTGGCCAGTTTTCGGGCTACAAGTTGAACATGGCAAAAAGTGAGATGTTTGCGGTGCAGGCGAGGGGTCAGGAGAATAGGCTGAGGAAGCTACCATTTTGGCTGGTTGGGGAATGTTCTAGGTAGGGATACAAGTGGCGCACAACTGAGGTAAGATACATAGGTTGAACTGGTCCAGGCTGGTGGAGCAAATGAGGAGCGAGTTTCGGAGGTGGGATGTACTCCCGCTGTCACTAGCGGGGAGAGTACAGACGGTGAAGATGACGATCCTCCCGAGATTCTTGTTTATTTTTCAGTGTCTCCCTAATTTCATTCCGTGGTCCTTCTTTAAAAGAATCAATAAAATCATCCTGCGATTTGTTTGGCCGGGGAAGTCCCCGCGGGTAAAGAGGGGGATGCTGGAAAGGAACCATAGCGAGGAGGGGCTGGCGTTGCCGAACCTCAACTACTACTCGGCGGCTAACATAGCCATGGTAAGGAAATGGATGTTGGGTACGGGGTCGATTTGGGAGTGGGTGGAGGCTGCTTCATGCAGGGGCACCAGCTTGGCAGCCCTGTTCACGGCTCACTGCCGTTCCCGCCAGCCAGGTACTCCACCAGCCCTGTAGTGGTGGCGCCTTTGCGGATTTGGGGCCAATGGAGGGAGCATGCGGGGGAAGTGGGAGCGTCGGTCTGGTCCCCAATATGTGACAACCGCCGATTTGTCCCTGGGAAGATGGATGGTGAGTTTCGAGCATGGCGGAGGGCGGGGGCGGGAAGGATGGGCGACTTGTTCCTGGAAGGGAGCTACGCGAACATGAGGGCGCTGGAGGAGAAGTTCGGGCTGGCGAGGGGGAATGATTTTCGGTACTTGCAGGTGCGGGATTACGTACGTAGACAGGGCCCATCCTTTCCACGCCTTCCATCAACGGGGATCCAGGACAGGGTAATTTCCAGGGGTGAGGTAGGAGAGGGGAGAGTCTCAAATATTTATAAGGAGCTTATGGGAGCGGAGGACACAGGGACCGAGGAACTGAAACTTAAGTGGGAGGTGGAGCTTGGTGGGGATTTGGAGGGAGGCATGTGGGCAGACGCTCTGAGGAGGGTAAATGGAACCGCAACATGTGCCAGGCTCGGTCTGATTCAGTTCAAGGTGGTTCACCGGGCCCACATGACGGTGGCCCGGATGAGCAAATTCTTTGGGCTGGAGGACAAGTGTGCTAGATGTGGGGGAGGACCTGCGAACCATGTCCACATGTTCTGGGCGTGTCCAAAACTCAGGGGATACTGGCAGGGATTTGCGGACGTCATATCCCGGGTACTGAAAATAAGGGTGGCGATGAGTCCAGAGGTGGCGATTTTTGGGGTGTCGGAAGACCTGGGAGTACAGGAGGGGATAGAGGCCGACGTTGTGGCCTTTTCTTCCCTGATAGCCTCAAATCAGGGACTCAAAGCCCCCAAGGACCGAAGTATGGCTGTCGGACATGGCAAGCTTTCTCGGCTTGGAAAAAATCAAGTTCGCCTTACGAGGATCACTATCGGGGTTCGCCCGGAGATGGCAACCGTTCATTGACTTCTTCACGGGGAACTAATCGTCAGCAGGGGGAGGGTGGGGGGGTAGAGTAGGGGGGAAGAATAGGCGGGTCTATCTTCGAGAGTGGTACTGTTATTTGCACTATGTTTTTTGTAATTGGTATCTGCACACTAATGCATATTGTTACTGTTTACAATGCCAAAAATACCTCAATACAATTGTCTGTTTAAAAAAAAACTTCTACGTTAACTCTGGACTCTTTTATACAGCATAAATGTGAATGCAAAGTTGAGAGAGACAGCAAAAGCAGTTAGTTCTCTTGAAAGAAAGCGACCCAGTTGGAAGCAGTTCAAGAGACATGGCTGGAACAAGCACTAAAGAGAGCAGGTCCCAAACTAAAGAACAGTAAGGTCCTGAATCCAATAAGAGGGGCAGAAGTCCCAAGAAGACCTTCCAGTCAAAGGGGAAAACAGGAATCTGGGCAAAGGTCCTGTTACGTTAAGTCAAGAGTGAGGAGCAAAAGCTCCAAGTTAAAAAACATGGTTGCAAGGTGCAGATCAGGGATAATGTGGTAAGTGCAGTGAGATCACACATTTACTTACCTATGTTTGCTATTGAAAATAAAATCACAACCGTTTACAAATGTCTTCAGCAGATGTTTATAACATGAAAGAAGCTTCCGATCCTTTAGGTGGTAGACCAGATTATTTGTACTGAATGCATTGGTCACTTTCTTACGAGAATGCCATAGCGGACCATGGGGTTTACTTTCACCTTTAATCCCTAGCCTCCTGCAGTGTTCTAGTAAAGCATAATGCAAACTTTTTTGTTAAATTTAGTGTACCCGTGGCCTAGTGGTTAGCACAACCGCCTCACGGCGCTGAGGTCCCAGGTTCGATCCCGGCTCTGGGTCACTGTCCGTGTGGAGTTTGCACATTCTCCCCGTGTCTGCGTGGGTTTCGCCCTCACAACCCAAAAATGTGCAGAGTAGGTGGATTGGCCAGGCTAAATTGCCCCTTAATTGGAAAAAATAATTGGGTAATCTAAATTAAAAAAAAAAAAAAATTTAGTGTACCCAATTCATCTTTTTCCAATTAAGGGGCAGTTTAGTGTGTTCAATCCACCTACCTTGCACATCTTTGGGTTGTGGGGACGAAACCCACGCAAACACGGGAGAATGTGCAAACTCCACACAGACAGTAACCCAGAGCCGAGATCGAACCTGGGACTTTGGCGCCGTGAGGCAACAGGGCTAACCCAATGTGCCACCATGCTGCCCAGCTTAATGCAAACTTGAGGAACAGCACCTCACCCTTGAACTCGGCCCTCAACATTGAGTTCAACAGTATTAGATCAAAACCTCTGCCCCATTTTGCTTTGTTTTGTTTTGCTGCTTTTTAAAAAATCCCCCATTCGTTCTCAATTTTCTTTTGGGTGACAGTTATTTTCCCATTCACAAGTCCTCTGGACACCTCGCTTCTCTTTTCTTGCCCCATTACCATGCCCTTTGGCCCTAAGTGACCAAGTCTCATTGTTTACTCTCTCTGATCCTCCACAATCACAGATCTTCCCTCTGGATCCCTACCTGACACTCGGCCCTTCCAAGTGTTTCAAACGCATTGTACATCTCTAATTTCTGATATAAGGTCATCAACCTGAAACGTTAACTATTTCTTTCTCCACAAATGTTGCCTGACCAACTAAGATTCCAGCATTTGTACTTGTACTTTAGATTCTCAGTCTCTGCAGGATTTTATTGCAGATTCTCAGCATCTGCGGGATTTTATTGCAGATCCTCGGCATCTGCGGGATTTTATTGCAGATTCTCAGCATCTGCGGGATTTTATTGCAGATTCTCGGCATCAGCGGGATTTTATAATAATAATAACAATCGTCGCTTAATGTCACAAGTAGGCTTCAATTAAGTTACTGTGAAAAGCCCCTAGTAGCCACATTCCGGCGCCTGTTCGGGGAGACTGGTATGGGAATTGAACCCGCGCTGCTGGCCTTGTTCTGCATTACAAGCCAGCTGTTTAGCCCAGCTAAACCCTCTATTTCAAATTTTTGGCATCTGTGGGATTTTATTTCAGATACTCGGCATCAGCGGAATCTTATTGCAGATTCTCGGCACCTGCGAGATTTTATTGCCAATTGTCGGCATCTTAGAGATTTCATTGCAGATTCTTGGTATCTGCGAGATTTTATTGCAGACTCCGCATATGTGGGATTTTATTCCAGATTCTTGGCATCTGTGGAATTTTATTGCAGATTCTGGGCATCTGCGGGCTTTTATTGCAAATTCTTGGCATTTGCAGGGTTTTATTTCAGATTCTCAGCATCTGCGGGATTTTATTGCAGATTCTTGCCATCTGCGGGATTTTATTGCAGATTCTCGGCACCTGCGGGATTTTATTGCAGATTCTTGGCATCTGCGGGATTTTATTGCAGATTCTTGGCATCTGCGGGATTTTATTGCAGATTCTCGGCACCTGCGGGATTTTATTGCAGATTCTCGGCACCTGCGGGATTTTATTGCAGATTCTCGGCACCTGCGGGATTTTATTGCAGATTCTTGGCATCTGCGAGATTTTATTGCAGATTCTTGGCATCTGCGGGATTTTATTGCAGATTCTCGGCATCTGCTGGAGTTTATTGCGGACTCTCGACATCTGCGGGATTTTATTATTCCACACTCTACACCAGGGATTGACAAACGGCAGCTCCCTGGCTGAGGGAGGGGCCACTATTGTGGGCGCGTTCGCCTGGCGTGGGATGGGCCTGCAGTGGTGGGCGGGGTTCCTGAGGAGAAGGGGGGCGGGGTTCCTGAGGAGAAGGGGGGGGTTTCTCGGGGCAGGGGGCGGGGTTTCTCGGGGCAGGGGGCGGGGTTTCTCGGGGCAGGGGGCGGGGTTTCTCGGGGCAGGGGGCGGGGTTTCTCGGGGCAGGGGGCGGGGTTTCTCGGGGCAGGGGGCGGGGTTTCTCGGGGCAGGGGGCGGGGTTTCTCGGGGCAGGGGGCGGGGTTTCTCGGGGCAGGGGGCGGGGTTTCTCGGGGCAGGCCCGCGGACCGCGGCCGTTGTTCTGGGAGGCGGAGAGTGGCCATGGCGGAGCGCGGGGCCCATTTGAGAGGCGGGCTGTCGGGGAGTCCGGGCCGACCGTCCATATTCGAGGTGGTGGCCCAGGACACGCTGATGTCGGCGGTCAGACCGGCCTCGCAACACGCGTGCAAGGTAAGGTTTGAATGGGGCCTACAGGTGGCACGGTGCGGCCCAGGGGCAGGAAGCCGAGCCAGGTCTCCCCACCGGGTGGGCAGGGGGTCGGGGTTTCATCACCCCCTGCAGGGAGCTGCTGCCCACTTAAATCCACTTCAGTGAGGAGGAGGAGGAGGAGGAGATGAAGGGTAAGAAGGTTCACCCGGTTTCCTGACCAACACACTCCAACCGAAAGAGTCATCCAGACTCGAAACGTTAGCTCTCTCCACAGACGCTGTACGACATGCTGAGGCTGTCCAATATTTCCTGTTTTTGTTTCAGATTCCAGTGTCTGCAGTAATTTTCCTTTATCACCCAAAGGTGATTGTCTCATTAGTTTTTTGACACCCCTTTGATCAGTGGTGGGCAACCTGTGTCCCGGGATCTGGGTTCTGAGTCAGGCACCGATACATTTTGTTGACCGTTGCCTGTCACGTTCTGCTGGTTTATGTCCGTGTAGTTTTCTTCCTCCCCGTATGACTGAAAACACAAAAAGCGAGGGCAAGTGAAGTGAGGTGTGTGCTATATGCTCGGTAGCACGGTAGCATTGTGGATAGCACAATCGCTTCACAGCTCCAGGGTCCCAGGTTCAATTCCGGATTGGGTCACTCTGTGCGGAGTCTGCACATCCTCCCCGTGTGTGCGTGGGTTTCCTCCGGGTGCTCCGGTTTCCTCCCACAGTCCAAAGATGTGCAGGTTAGATGGATTGGCCATGATAAATTGCTCTTAATGTCCAAAATTGCCCTTAGTGTTGAGTGGGGTTACTGGGTTATGGGGATAGGGTGAGGTGTTAACCTTGGGTAGGGTGCTCTTTCCAGGAGCTGGTGCAGACTTGATGGGCTGAATGGCCTCCTTCTGCACTGTAAATTCTATGAATAACATTGACTGTGAGAGCTGTGCACCCCCTCTTCATCCAATTAAGTGTAAATATTTATTGTTTTTACGACTTGAAGTTGATAGTTCTGTTAATATATGAATGATCTGGGCAGCACGGTGGCACAGTGGTTAGCATTGCTGCCTACGATGCTGAGGACCTGGGTTCAAATCCCGGCTCTGGGTCACTGTCCGCGTGGAGTTTGCACATTCTCCCCGTGTCTGCGTGGGTTTCACCCCCACAACCCAAAGATGTGCAGGATAGGTAGATTGGCCACTCTAAATTGCCCCTTAATTGGAAAAAATAATTGGGTACTCTAAATTTATTTAAAATAAATAAATATATGAATGATCAAGCATTTTCTATAACTCGTTATTAAATATTTGGCGTGTATTAAATGTATTTAATCTTAATTCAAGGGTCATAGTTAGTAAACTTCCCGAGTTTCAATTTTGTGGCCCATTGAGATGAAGGAGGATCACTCATGTGGCCTCTCACGGTTCTAGGTTGCTCATCGCTGTCTTAGATTCACAGATGTTCACAGCACAGGAACAGGCCACTCGGCTCATCATGTCAGTGCCAGTCAACAAAGATCAGACTATACTAATCCCAATTTCCAGTGCATGGCCCTGGAGGTTATGGGAGCACAAGCACATATCTAAAAACTTGTTAAATGTTATCAGAGTTTCTGACATAACTACCCTTTCAGGTGGTGAGTTCCAGATTCCCAGCGCTCTCTGGGTAAAAAAGCTTCTCCTCAAAACCCCTCTCAGCATTCTGCCTCTTACTTTAAATCTTTGTCCCCTGGTTATTGACCCCTCTCTTAATGGAAAAATCGCCTTCCTCTATAAGATGCCCTCTCAATCTTTGCTGCTCTAAGGAAAATAGCCGATCCAATCTTTCGTCATAGCTCAGTCCCTCCAGCCCAGGCAGCATTCTGGTAAATCTCGTCTGTATCCTCACTAGTGCAATCACATCCTACCTATAATGTAGCGACCTGAACAGCATGCAGTACTCCCGCTATGGCCTAACCAGCATTTTGTACAGCTCCAGCATGACCCCTGTCTTTGCCTCGGCCAATAAAGGCAAGTATCCCATATGCCTTCTCAACTACCTGTCCTACCATCTTCAGGGATTCGTAGACATGGACTTCAAGGTCGCTATGATCTTTGGTACTTTTCAGGATCCTCCCATTCATAGTGTAATCCTTTGCCTTGTTAACCCTCCGCAAATGCAATATGTTACGTCACACCTTTCCAGGTTGAATTCCATCTGCCACTGCTCTGCCCACCTGACCAATCCATTTATATTCTCCTACAGTCTATGGCTATCCTCGTCATTATTTACTACCATATGAAATTTTCATGTCATCCACAAAGTTCTTGTTCGTACCCCCTGCATTAAGTCCAAATCATTAACGTACACCACAAATAGCAAGCGCCCCAGCACCGAGCCATATGGAACTCTACTGGAAACAGACTTGCAGTCACAGAAACATCCCTCTACCATCACCTGCTTTTTACCTCAGCTAATTTTAGATTCAATGTGCTATTTTGCCCTGGACCTCATGGGTCACTACTTTATTGACCAGTCTGCCATGAGGGACCTTGTCAAAAGCCTTGCTAAAGTCCATATCGGCCACATCAATTGCATTACCCTCATCAACACTCCTGGCTACGTCAAAAATTTGTTGAACACTATCTTCCCTCAACAAATCCATGCTGACGTATCCTTGATTAATCCATTTCATAGAATTTACAGTGCAGAAGGAGGCCATTCGGCCCACCACGTCTGCACCGGCTCTTAGAAAGAGCACCTTACCCAAGCCCACACCTCCACCCTGTCCCTGTAATCCCATCCCACCCCACTTTTTTGGACACTAAGGGCAATTTAGCATGGCCAACCCACCTAACCTACACATCTTTGGACTGTGGGAGGAAACCCACGCACACACAGGGAGAACGTGCAGACTCCGCACAGACAGTGACCCAAGCCGGGAATCGAACATGGAGCTGTGAAGCAACTGTGCAAACCACTGTGCTATCTTTTTTTAATAATGGGACAAATTTAGCAGTCGTCTAGTCCTTTGGCACTTCACCACTGGCCAGAGAGCATTTGAAAATTACTGCCAGTGCCCCTGGTGTCTCCTCTCTTGCCTCCCTCAACAGCCAACGATGGATCTCATCTGAGCCTGCAATTTTTGCACTTTTAAGGCTGCTATACCTACTAGTACCATCTCTCTGTTAATTTCCTCTACTTTTTCACAGTCCTGCGACATCCTTTTCCATTGTGAAGACCAATGCAAAGTATTAATTGGAGACTGTACCCACATCTTCCAGGTCCCCACATACATTACCTATCTGCTCCCTAATTGGCCCTACTTATTCCCTAGTTATTTGCTTTCTCTTTACATATTTTTAAAAAACCTTTCGGTTTTCCTTTATTCTATTCACCTAAGCTTTTACATGCACTCTCCTAGCTTTCCTAATTTCCTTTTTAAGGTTCTCCCTGCACTTTTATTATACTCCCCTGGGGACTCTGCCGTATTGAGCCCTCGGCATCTGCCATAAGCTTCTCTTTTTTTTTTAAAGCAGCATTTTCCTGAATGACAGTGGTTGCACTATGAAGGTAATGTCATCGTCTGCAACATCCTGCCCACAGGATGCAAGTGAAAATTAATTCTTGCTGCTGTCGGGCTATAGTTAGGAATACAATATAAACTTGCAGAGGCATTAGCTGCTGTTGGATTCTCCAGCTCTGCTGATTAAGATGGCGCGAGAGGAGCAAATTGAGCAGCTTTGTTTCTGAATTCTTCATCTTAATTTTTCCCACCAGTAACCATAGACGCTTCTATGGAGCTAAGCTCAGAATGCTACCTACAAACATGATCCAAATTTCAGTTCATCACTTTCACTTGGTTGTGTTCTCAGGAATAAGATTGTATATTGAATCATAGAACTTAAAAGGCATTGATTCAAAGGGTCAATTTCTGTCCGGTACATCTTCCAAAAAAACATTCCTAATAGGAATATGCAAAACATAGGATGAAATAAAACCCTGGACTATTTAGTTTGCCTTATACCATCCTGGTAGTCACATGATATCACAATAATGACGTTGTTAACAAATCTAGCAATCAATTTCTAGCAATTAATCTGCAACAGACCCATGAATGGTTCACAGAAAACTCTAGTGCTAGGAATCATACGTCCAAACTCATCCTTTTCTCCCAAGCAAGTTGCCCTTCACGTATGAGTGAAATCTGAGTGTTGGTGGACTTTTCAACTGGGGAATGAGTATCACAGACCATCAGTTCTGCTCTTACCAGGCAGGAGATGGGGATAAGGGACAGTGTTGGCTTTTGATAATGAATGTCACACTTGACGCTGAAAGCCAGAATGCTCCATTCAGTTGATGCACAATGGCATTTTCAATCTAAGATTGCATTTGTAATGTAATCATGCCTTGATGATCAGAATTCAAAGCGGTTTGGTCTTAGTGAAATGATTCTTCATTTGGGATGGGAGACAATGAGAGATATGTGCCATTGTTATGATGCTGATGCTGTACAAGGTAGTGAATTTCAACATGATGTGCACAATTGTATCGTTTGTAAACAAAAGACATATTAGCAAAGAGTAGCACAGTGGTTAGTACTGCTGTCTCAAAGCACTGAAGACCCGAGTTCGATCCCAGCCCGGGTCACAGTCAGTGTGGAGTTTGCACATTCTCCTCGTGTCTGCGTGGACCTCACCCCACAACCCAAAAGATATGCAGGGTAGGTTGATTGGCCACGTTAAATTGCCCCTTAATTGGAAAAAAAGAATTGGATATTCTAAATTTTATTTTAAAAACAACATTTTTATCATGATGAAGACATTGGACAAAGCGATGGACAAATTGTCTGTAACAAGATAACACATTAGAAAGTCAAGACTGAGAAGTGGGAAAGGGCGGATGTTTTCACCAAAAGGGTACATTTTGGCTGTGGAGTAAATTATCAAGGAATGCTATTAAAGTCAACAGTAAACATGTGTCCCAAGATCAATGGGTGTTTCTGAGGGGGATTGAGAGCTATAATGTGAGGCAGATATAGATGGGACGATCAATGTTAATGGACTTTAAAAAGCATAAGCTGGCTGTTCAGGTCCTACACCTCTGCTGACCTTTCACAAATCCCATTTTCATAATAAAAACAGAAAGTGCTGGAAAAGCTGAGCCGGCCTGGCAGCGCCTGTGGAGAGAGAGAGAAACAGAGTTAACGGTTCGAGTCCAATATACTCATTTGTTCCAAAGAAGAATCATGTTGGACTCAAAATGTTAACTCTGTCTCTCCACAGATCTGCAAGACCTGCTTAATTTTTCCAGAATTTCCTGTTTTTATTTCAGATTTCCAACGGCTGCAGTATTTGAAATGAAATGAAAATCGCTTATTGTCACAAGTAGGCTTCAATGAAGTTACTGTGAAAAGCCCCGAGTCGCCACATTCCGGCGCCTGTTCGGGGAGGCTGGTATGGGAATTGAACCCGCGCTGCTGGCTTGCCTTGGTCTGTTTAAAAGCCAGCGATTTAGCCCTGTGCTAAACCAGCCCCTGCAAGGTGCTGGTTTTGCTTTTGCATTTCCCAATTCCTATTTTTGCTTTTGCATTACCCAATTCATGCTCTTACACCATTAACTTTCTAACGATCCTTTCAAAATACCTTTCTGGAAAATGGTCAAAACTTCTGGCTGACTGAGACTCCAGAGCAGGGTATAGCAATTTTACAGTAATGTATATTTCTCTTCTAGGTGCTTGCGGAACACAACCCTGATCGCTATGGGTTTCTGTGGCGATGGTTCGATGAAATTTATGTGGTGCTGGATGTCCTGCTCCAGCGTCACTATCTGTCCCGGACCAGTGCTTCCTTTTCCGAAAACTTTTATGGTCTGAAAAGAATTCCCCTGGGCGGTGGCCGTGGACTGTGGAGACTAGCCAGCCATGGGCTCCCGAGGACCCAGCACTGGAGGTCCCTCTTGGTGATAATAGCTGTTCCATATATAAAAGTGAAACTGGACAAACTGTTTGCGAGGCTGCGAGAGGAGGATGACTATGCAATACATCTCCCGGAGTCCTCTTGGAAGTGTCTGTACAAGGCCTTCCTTGCGGCCTACCCCTTTGTGAACATGAGCTGGGAGGGGTGGTTCCTCATCTACCGGCTATTATACGCCTTCGGGAAAACACAGTTCCACTCACCACTGCTGCGAGTGGCAGGGGTCCGCTTGGGGAACCTGACCGCTGCAGACTTTAAGGACCTTGAACAAAGATCATCCTCTGTCAGCGATCCCTCATCCAATGAGAGGTAAGAAAAGAGCTTAGAGGCAGCGAGGTAAGGTTATCAAGAATGTAAGTCTTGAAGAAAGGTTACAGAAATTGTGTGCGTTTATTTATGTCAGAGGGGAGAGTTTGAGGTAACGTATTGAGGTGCCGAAATAGTGATGGGAATTAAGAAAATGGATGCAAACAAATTGTTAAATGTGATGAATGTTTCAAATACCAGGGAATGCCAGGTTAAAAATGAGGATTCAAGGTAAAAAAGATTGCAGCTGAGAGTTACATGCTTGACGTTTTTTTTTCTTGATCAAAGCCTGAAATTAGGAACTTGCTGTACTTGGGTTGGATCATATGGTAATACGAGCCTCGTCACTCCATGGCACAAAATATTGGAACAATACCTGCACATATTCTAACCTACTCTCTCTCTCTCTATCTCTGCAGTGTGGTAGGGAAGCTGACCTCCTTCCTTGGTAAAGCGTTGGGGGGTGCGGCAGTATCACTATCGACTGGTGTTTCCGTAGGTGTCTTCTTCCTCCAGTTTCTCGAATGGTGGTACTCATCTGAAAACCAGGAGACGATTAAATCCCTCTCCTCCCTCCCGACCCCTCCTCCGCCAGTGCACTTTGACAAGCTGCCAAGTGAATCCTTACCTCGACTGAAAACCATGTGTCCTTTATGCAACAAGATTCGGACAAATGACACAGCCTTGGCAACCTCTGGATATGTCTATTGTTACCGATGTGCTTATAGCTATGTAAAATGCCACCAGCGATGTCCTGTGACAGGCTACCCTTCTGAACTGCAGCATCTAGTCAAACTTTACTCTCCAGAAGCATGAAAGCATGAGATCCATCAATCTGAGCACACTTTTATTGATCATCTACTCTTTATTGTACACCCGAGCAGATGTCTGACTCGGTGAAATGTGGTCTGCTGGTTTCTGCCGATGTATATGAAGCAAGTTTCAATTGTGCCGATATAATTATTTTTTTCAGTTTTCTCTATTTATCTTAAATGTGCTGACTTGTATCATTACTTGGCCAAGTGGCCATTCACTTATAAACCTAGAGAGGAAATGCATCCATAAAGGCATTGATACTGGTGCCTACATATCCACCCTTTCCAATAGGACTCATGAATGATGATCAGGAGGCCTGACCTAGACGGCTAAAGCTAGTTTCAGCAATCTCGCTATCGTGGTTGAGATCAGCTAACACCACATACACTGAGTCCTTTTTGAATGGCTTGGAACTGTAATGAACAATACAAGGATCCCCCTAACATCAGAAAATCATAAATGCATTTTATTCTTTGGACATTGAGAGGAGTTTGGAATTAGTACTGCGGCAGGAGAAAAATGGAAACTACCTGTGTCGGTGCTAAACATGATCTTCTCTGACAATTATGAACCTTTGAATGGAATCTGAACATTCTCAAATTCAATTAATAAATGTTATTCATGATTTAAGAGGTCTTGTGGTGCAGTGACAAGCTACTGGCACAAGCAGGAGCAATTCCCGGTCAGCCATGTGACAGAAAGGAATTGGAGTCTCTTAACATCACCATCCGTAGCTCTAAGCTATGACATGCCTGTAAAGAGTATGTAACCACAGCAAACTGGATTCCTTGCAGGGCTGGTTGGCTCAGTTGCTGGACAATTGGTGTCAATGGCATGAGATTCGATCCCGGTTCTGACTCGGGTGGAATTGTGACCTGCCCTCCTTTCCCTACCCGTGGTGGTGATCATGGTCCCCTGGGTCGGACCTGGCTTCAGGCACAGAACCGAAAAAGAAGATTGACGATTTAATCATACAAGGCCAAACGAATAAACAGATCAATAATTAATACAGCCTGTATCTCCTGTAAATACAGCATATCTCCTGTAGACTGTTTACAAATTGAACTTATCGAATGTGCCCTAAAAGATTTAGCTGCTTCTGGATTAGATCAGATTCACAAATTGTAGCGATCACCTTTAACATTTGCCCCCACAATCGGAATCATTCCAGAAATGTGTATTTTGGAACTATAGATATATACTGTGTTCTAAATCATTTTGATGTGAAAGATAAATAAAATATTTTATTGAAAACTAAAGTAAACTACACCAGCTCATCCAGTTTGACATGCAAATTGTAAACAAAGGCTTCTAAATCTAAATTGAGGAGAGCCCAGCCAGCAGAGGTAGGAAGGAGAAAGGTGAGTGCTACAAATCCCAAACAGATCAGAGTTTATCTAAAAGTACGCAGTTTATGTTTTCAGTGAATCCAGAGTTTGACCAAGTTATTGGTGTTCCAAACAAACCAGGGTTTTCTAAAAACAAGTTATCTGAAAGAATGGTGCATGGTAAGTTAGAGTCTATGCTGTTCTCTGGAACAATCTTCTGGAATATAAATATATGTCCCATGGTCAGATATAGGAAAGTGGGAAGGGTGGTGTATTATCACAGTTGTAATTCAGTATACTCACAAAGTATAATTAACTTTTAAGAAGCACTAGGTGACTTCAATCAAAGTTAATTTTTCTTCAGACTGGATTTGGTAATCTTGTTTCTGGCATTGTCTATTTAGAAGCTGCAAATCCTCTGGCTCAAGTATATTTTCACTCCGGGAGAATACTTTCTGAACATTGCAAATCACTGCCCTTATTTATACTTTAAGTATTAGTGTGTTAGATGAAGCGTGACGGATATTCTATTTAATGGACAGGAAACACGTGTATAAAGTTTCTAATAGGGCAGCACGGTAGCATGGTGGTTAGCATAAATGCTTCACAGCTCCAGTGTCCCAGGTTCAATTCCCGGCTGGGTCACTGTCTGTGCGGAGTCTGCACGTCCTCCCCGTGTATGCGTGGGTTTCCTCCCACAGTCCAAATATGTGTGGGTTAGGTGGATTGGCCATGCTAAATTGCCCTTAGTGCCCTAAAAAAAAATAAGGTTAATTGTGGGGGGTTTACTGGTATAGGGTGGATACGTTGGCTTGAGTAGGGTGATCATTGCTCGGCACAGCATCGAGAGCCGAAGGGCCTGTTCTGTGCTGTACTGTTCTATGTTCTAATATGGCTAGAAGATCTTGCATGGTATTTGAATAAAAAACAATGGTTTTACAATCATGGGGGGGGGGGGGGGGGGAAGGATGTGGTAATGGGGAAGGTGTGGGGTGTTTGGTGGTAGTGGGGCAAGTGTGGAGAGTTTAATGGTAGGGGGATTTGATGGTGTTGGGGGGGGGTTGGTAATGGGTGTGTGGGCAAGGGGTGGGGATTTGATGGTGGTAGTAGGGACTGGGGGTCGAGGATTTGGAGGTGGATTGATGGAGAGGGGGTGTTTTGGTGGTCGGGAGTGTTGGGCAAGGAGGCTTGATGGTAGTGGGGAGTTTGTGGGCGGGGTGGTTTGATGTGGGTAGTGGTGAGTGGGGGCTTGGTAGTGGGGGGTGTGGAGATTTGATGGTGGTAGTGGAGTGTGCGCCAGTGGGGGGGGCGTTGATGGTGTGTGGGGGGGGGGTTGTGTTCGATGGTTGGGATCGGTGATTTGATGGTGGGTGGGGTTGTGGTTGGGGTGATTTGATAGTGCTAATAGGGAGTTGGGTAATTTGGTTGAGGGGAGAGTGGAGGTGATTTGGTGGTAGTGGGAGAATGGGCGGCAGGGTTTGATGGTAGTGGAGAGAGGGTAGGTGGTTGATGTAGGGAGTGTGGAAGTGGAGAATGTGGGAGCTTGATGGTGGTAGTTGGGAGTAGTGGGGTTGATGGTGGGAGCGGGGAGTGGTGGGGTTGGTGGTGGGGAGTGGCGGTGGTGGGAGCGGGGAGTGGCGGGGTTGATGGGAGCGGGGAATGGTGGGGTTGGTGGTGGGGAGTGGCGAGGTTGGTGGTGGGAGCGGGGAGTGGCGGGGTTGGTGGTGGGAGCGGGGAGTGGCGGGGTTGGTGGTGGGAGCGGGGAGTGGCGGGGTTGATGGTGGGAGCGGGGAGTGGTGGGGTTGATGGTGGGAGTGGCGGGGTTGATGGTGTGAGTGAGGGGTTGATTGTGGGCGGGGGTGTTGATGGTGGCAGTGGGGGGGGGTGGGGTCGATCGTGGTCATGGTGAGTGTGGGGGGGGTTGATGGTGGCAGAGGGCAGTGTCGGGGTGGGGGGTTGATGGTGCTAATGGAGATGGGGGGTTGATGGTGGGGCTGGGGAATGTAGATGGTGATAGTGGGGAGTGGTGTGGGGTTGATGGTGGTCAATGGGGGTGTGAGGGTGGTGGCAGTGGGGGTGTGGATGGTGATACAGTAGTGCAGCGGTGGGGTTGTAGATGGTAGTGGGGGGTTTGGGGTTGATGGTGGTCATGGTGAATGTGGGGGTGTGGATGGTGGTAGTAGGGGTGGAGTTGAAGGTGGTCATGAGTGGGGGTGTGGATGTTGGTAGTGGAGAGTGTGGGGTAGGGTCGATCATGGTCATGTGGGGGTGGGGAGTGTGGGGGTAGGGTCGATTGTGATCGTGTGGGGGTGGGGTCGATGGTGGTCGTGAGGAGTGTTATGCCCTTGTTTTATTCTCAAGCGCGCTGATGTGTGAAATGGAAAAATATCAGATTGCAACTGTAGGTGGTGATACTTCGTCACTAGGAATATGTGATGCCAATGGTGACTGCATTCCTGGCACCCCATGTTTTAATAAACATAAGATTTTGCTAAATTCAAGTATTTTCAGTTGTAAACATTATGTCAGTTATACCCTCTGTTACTCACCCCTTCACCCATCTCAGAAATGCATTGATTAGAATGATTCTGCAATTGCAAGTACTTTATGTTTTCGAACTGGAAAATATTTGCATTGAGATGTACTGTTATATATTTGACTGCTCCCAAAAATCAGAAAACACTAAACTGCTTAATTAATTGTTGAGCCAGATCTTATCCAGCTTACACTTGCAGATAGTTTTACCCTTCTGTCTCTTCAGGCACTCTGCTCCCCATCCTCACAAGCAATTAAATCTTGTTCACATTCCCATTGTGAGCATGCTGCCTGGTTAGAGTTTGTAGTTTGTGTCAGGCAGTTTTACTGTTCAGTTTATTTTAAACTTTTAAAACTATTTTATTCCTTTAAACTTTTGAAAGATTTGCTAAGGCTGCCTGTGTTTCCAGCTGCATGAACTGTAATCAAACATTAGGAATAATGTGAAATGTATGCGTTCTCAAGCTCCTATTTCACTACACGATGGTCGTAATGCCAAAGAAAATTTGTTTCATTCGTTCATGGGATGTGGATGTCGCTGGCTGGGCCAGCATTTGTTGCCCATCCCTGAGGGTATTTAAGAGTCCACCATATTGCCATAGGTCTGGAGTCACATGTAGGCCAGACCAGGCAAGGACAACAGATTTCCATCCCTAAAGAACATTACAGAACCAGATGGGTTTTTACAACAATCGACTATGGTTTTATGGTCACCTTTAGACTTTTAATTCCAGATTTTTATTGAATTCAAAGTCCACCATCTGCCCTCATAAGAAAACATGGCAGATAAAACGTCTAAAGCATGAGCAGTTTGTGCATGTCAGGCTCCCCGCTCTTAACTATTGTTGACGGTAGAAAAAAACTAATTCCACAAGCAGACTTGTGTCTCCTTTATGTGGGAGGGGTGCCAAAAGACAGAAAACATGCTCTTGGAGTTAGCACAATCAAGTAGACAAGTTTATTTATATAGGAAATAATTGCTCAGAAGCAAAATAAATAGTAAATGCCCAGCAATATAATACTTACGTAATACTTAAACCATCAATAATACTTTGATAAAGGCAAAATACTGCGGACGCTGGAAATCTGAAATAAAAATAGAAAATGCTGGAAAAACCCAGTAAGTCTGGCAGCATCTGTAGAGGGAGAAACAGAGTTAACGTTTCAAAGTTCATATGACCGTTCTACTGAGCTGAAAAGATATAGAAATGTGATGCATTATATATGCTTTCCCCCCTCTCCAAGAACATAATTCACGTTTCTATCCCTTTTCAATTAGAACATAGAACATAGAACAGTACAGCACAGAACAGGCCCTTCGGCCCTCAATGTTGTGCCGAGCCATGATCACCCTACTCAAACCCACGTATCCACCCTATACCCGTAACCCAACAACCCCCCCCTTAACCTTACTTTTATTAGGACACTACGGGCAATTTAGCATGGCCAATCCACCTAACCCGCACATCTTTGGACTGTGGGAGGAAACCGGAGCACCCGGAGGAAACCCACGCACACAGGGGGAGGACGTGCAGACTCCACACAGACAGTGACCCAGCCGGGAATCGAACCTGGGACCATGGAGCTGTGAAGCATTTATGCTAACCACCATGCTACCCTGCTGCCCCCAAATTCTGTAGAAGGATCTTAGGGACTCAAAACGTTAATTGTTTTTCCCTCCACAGATGCCTTCTTTCTTTGAAGAACAAGCATTTCGTTATATCACATTAATAGAAAAAAGTATATGTACTGAGGGGGCAGTAGCAGGTTGAAAACCTATTGTCAATTGAATCGGTTTTTCCATGGCTGTGGGTGGGCAAGCCTGACAGTGATAGCCTTCTCAGGCAGTCCCTTGGAGTTGAGGATGAATTGCTTCCACATTAAAATGAGTTCTCAGGTGACTGAGGATTCCAATGTGCGACCTATAGTCTCTGTCAGAGGTGGGCAGACAGTGGTTGAAGGAATGGGTTAGTGGGGTGCCCGAGTTGCCATGCGCTCCTTTCACTGTTGGCGCTCGGCTTCAGCTTGCTCTCTGTGATGACCCTTGAGATGTTCAGCTCCTTCTTGGATGCTTTTCCTCCACTTCAGGTGGTCTTCGGCCAGATATTCCCAGATGTTGGTGGAGATGTTGGACTTTTTCAAAGACTGAGGGTTTCCTTGAAGGATTTCCTCTGCCCTCCTGTGGCTTGCTTGTCAGGTACAGCTGCAAATTGAGTGCTTTTTTTCGGGAGTCTCGTGTCAGGCATGTGGATGATGATTGATACAGCAGAAGGCAGCAGAGCAGAGTTACTGATTGGCTGTTGCGGGAAAAATTTGCATCAGTGCATTGCGGTCATTGTGTCTAGAAGGTGGCTTGTGGAGGAGCTGTTGCCAAGTGACATTTAAACCCCAAACACTTCTTCAGTGTTTCCCTCCCTACCTCCTCTTATAACCAAAAAAAACAATCACTGTAAGGATCCCAGCTGAGTAAAGATCAAGAGGGAGACTTGAGGGCAGGTAGAAGTAGAAAGAAGTTGAACCGTGACGTCACAGCCTGCAGGTAAGTGATTGGCTGGTGACTGGTAAGTAGTTTTTCTTTTCCCTGAGGTGTTCTCGAGCGGGGCGCAGTGGTTGCTGAGTCAGTGCTTGCTGAGAAGGGGAGTAATTTTTTTTTTAACTTACTGTTGGGAGTTTCCTGCTGAATCCGGTCAGAGTGAGGACAGAGTGACTGCTGGGTACGTAGTAAAGATTTAAATTGTTTGCGCGGGCCCATACCAGCTGATTGCAGTTCTCGTGTGGGACGCAGTGGTAGCTGGTTAAGTGTTTTATTTTTATCTGTATTTAAGTTGGGCAGTTCCTAAACTCTAGACAATACACTTGTAGTGTCCCCCACCCTTCCACCTCCTGTAACCAAAGGGGTAGAGTGAATAACAGGTAAGCTCTTTCTATCTTTTTCTTCTTTTATCAAGAGGGGATGGCAGGGAAGGCAGTGCAATGTTCCTCCTGCAGAATGTTTGAGGTGAGGGACGTGGTCAGTGTTCCTGCTGATTTCACCTTTGGGAAGTGCACCCATCTCCAGCTCCTCAGAAACCGCATTAGGGAGCTGGAGCTGGATGAACTTCGGTCATTCGGGAGGCAGAGGTGGTCATAGATAGTAGCTTCAGGGATGTAGTTACTCCGAAGAATCACGATAGATGGGTGATGGTGAGAGGGGCTGGGAGGAAGCAGTCAGTGCAGGGATCCTCTGTGGTTGTTCTCCTCAGTAACAAGTATACCGCTTTGGATACTGGTAGGACGACCTACCAGGGGTAAGCCACGGTGAATGGATCTCCAGCACTGAGTCCGTCCCTGTGGCTCAGAAGGGAAGGAGGGAGAGCAGGAAAGCAATAGTTATAGGGACAGATAGATGGTTCTGTGGTAACGAAAGAGATTACGGATGGTATGTTGCCACCCGGGTGCCACGGTCCGTGACGTCTCGGATGTGTTTTCAGAATCCTTAAGGGGGAGGGGAAACAATCGCAAGTTGTGGTACACATCGGTATCAACAACGTAGGTAAGAGAAAGGACGGGGATTTAAAAACAAGAATTTAAGGAGCTAGAGTGGAAGCTGAGAGCCAGGACAAACCATGTTGTCATCTCTGGTTTGTTGCTGGTGCCACGTGCTAACGAGGTGAGGAACAGGGAGAGAGTGCAGATAAACACGTGGCTGCAGGGATGGTGTAGGAGGGAGGGTTTCAGTTATGTGGATAACTGGAGCACGTTCTGAGGAAGGTGGGACTTTTACAGACAGTAAAAGGCACCTGAACCAGAGGGGCACCAATATCCTGGGAGGGAAATTTGCTACGCCTCTTCAGGGGGCTTAAACTTATTTGTCAGGGGCCTGGGAAAATGAGCTGTAGCTGTATTGCAATGGAGAGGGATCGGGCCATACGGCAGGGCAAGGTTTGTAATTGGGGAGGGGTAATTATGATGCGATTAGGCAAGAATTAGGGAGCATAAGATGGGAACAGAAACTGTCAGGGAAAGGCACAAATGAAAAGTGGAGCTTGTTCAAGGAACAAATATTGCGTGTCCTTGATGGGTATGTCCCTGTCAGGCAGGGAGGAAATGGCTGTGTGAGGGAACCATGGTTCACAAAAGAGGTTGAATGTCTTGTCAAGAGGAAAAAGGAAGCATATGTAAGGATGAGAAAACAAGGTTCATTTGGGTTGCTTGAGGGTTGCAAGGTAGCAAGGAATGAGCTAAAACAAATGGCTTAGGAGAGCTAGGAGGCGGCATGAGAGGTCCTTGGTGGGTTGGATCAAGGAAAACCCCAAGGCTTTTTACTCTTACGTGAGAAATAAAAGAATGACCAGGGTGAGGTTGGGGCTGGTCAAGGACAGTAGTCGGAACTTGTGCATGGAGTCAGAAGAAATAGGAGAGTCGTTGAATGAATATTTTTCTTCAGTGTTCACCAAAGAGAGGGGCCATGTTTTTGAGGATGGGAGTGTGATACAGGCGGGTAGGCTGGAGGAGGTAGATGTTCTGAGGAAGGATGTATTAGCAATTTTGAAAAACCTTAGGGTCAACAAGTCCCCTGGGCCAGATGGGATATATCCAAGGATTCTTTGGGAGGCAAGGGATGAGATTGCAGAGCCTATGGCTTTGATCTTTGGATCCTCACTGTCTATGGGGATAGTGCCAGAGGACTGGAGAATGGCGAATGTTGTTCCTCTGTTCAAGAAAGGGAATAGGAATGACCCTGGTAATTATAGGCCAGTTAGTCTTACTTCGGTGGTTGGTAAGTTAAAGGAAAAGGTCCTGAAGGAATTATGACCATTTGGAAAGATGCAGCTTAATCCAGGATAGTCAACACAGATTCGTGAAGGGTAAGTCTTGCCTCACAAATCTGATTGAATTCTTTGAGGAGGTAACTAAGTGTGTAGATGAAGGTAGAGCAGTTGATGTTGTATACATGGATTTTAGTAAGGCGTTTGATAAGGTTCCCCATTGTCGGCTTATGAAGAAAGTAAGGAGGTGTGGGATAGAGGGAAATTTGGCCAATTGGATAAGTAACTGGCTATCACATGGAAGACAGAGGGTGGTGGTGAATGGAAAATTTTCAGACTGGAGACCAGTTGCCAGCGGTGTACCACAGGGATCAGTGCTGGGTCCTCTGCTAGTTGTGATTTGTATCAATGACTTGGAGGAGGGGGCTGAAGGGTGGGTCAGTAAATTTTCTGATGACACCAAGATTGGTGGAGTAGTGGATGAGGTGGAGGGCTGTTGTAGGCTGCAAAGAGACATTGATAGGTTGCAGAGCTGTGCTGAAAAATGGCAGATGGAGTTTAACCCTGATAAGTGCGAGGTGATTCATTTTGGTAGGACAAATTTGAATGCGGATTACAGGGTCAACGGCAGGGTTCTGAGGAATGTGGAGGAACAGAGCGATCTTGGGGTTCATGTCCACAGATCTCTGAAGTTTGCCACTCAAATGGATAGAGCCGTGAAGAAGGCCTATAGTGTGTTAGCGTTTATTAACAGGGGGCTTGAGTTTAAGAGCTGCGGGGTTATGCTGCAACTGTACATGACCCTGGTGAGGCCACATTTGGAGTATTGTGTGCAGTTTTGGTCACCTCACTATAGGAAGGATGTGGAAGCATTGGAAAGGGTGCAAAGGAGATTTACCAGGGTGCTGCCTGGTTTGCAGGATAGGTCTTATGAGGAAAGATTGAGGGAGCTCGGGTTTTTCTCTTTGGAGCGGAGAAAGATGAGAGCCGACTTAATAGAGGTTTATAAGATGATGAGGGGGATAGTTAGAGTGGACGTTCAGAGACTATTTCCTCGGGTGGATGTAGCTGTTACAAGGGGGCATAACTATAAGGTTCAGGGTGGGAGATATAGGAGGGATGTCCGAGGAAGGTTCTTTACTCAGAGAGTGGTCAGGGTGTGGAATGGACTGCCTGCTGTGATAGTGGAGTCGGACACTTTAGGAACTTTCAAGCGGTTATTGGATAGGCACATGGAGCACAGCAGAATGACAGGGAGTGGGATAGCTTGATCTTTGTTTTGGACAATGCTCAGCACAAAGGCTGAAGGGTCTGTTCTGTGCTGTACTGTTCTATGTTCTATGTTCTATGATGTGGCCTGCCCAGTGGAGCTGATCAAGCATGGTCAATCCTTCGGTGCTGGTGACGTTGGCCTGAGTGAGAACACTGACATCCTAAGCCTTCAGTCTATAGAGCTGTTTTCCTGCTGTCAAGTTGGGTTTGCAATTTCAGGTTCAGAAAATCCTTGTGTTTGGGGCTTATCGGCTCCTGGATCTCCTAATAATTACCATCGAACCTGTTTTGGTCTTTCGTCATCGAGTGACCGAATATTTCTTCGCAGGTACTGATTATGGCGGCCTTGAGGGCAGTCCAGGTGCTGTGAAAACTGTGTCCCTAGGTCACCAGTAGTACTTATGTTGGCAATGAGCCAGTGGCTGAATCGGGATCTCTGATCAGGGTATTTTGGGTGCCTCAGCTTTGTTTTTCCTGCAGCATTGTTTCTGTTCCGTTGCTGTTTTGGGGCTTCATTGATGTTGATCACAGAGCGGATTAGATGACGGTCTGTCCAACAGTCATCAGCTCCTGTCATGGCGGAGGTGGTACGCACATCCTTGAGGTCCCTCGTTTGGACGATGATGATAGCCACTTTGGCACTAAATGGCAGTGATGCCGCCCTGATCTGATGGGAAGGAGCACTTAGCCCAGAATATTTTTCCTTATTTGTTCATGAGCTGTGAGCATCCCTATCAAAGCTAGCATTTAGTGCCCATCCCTAGTTCTCTTTTCAAAGATTATGGTGAGCTGCCTTTATCTTACTAAAGCTAAACACAATGTCTCTAATTATCTTCTACTCAGGGAACCTTCTTTATATAAATAAAATCCCATTAGGCCCACCTCAGGTAAACGATTGATGTGGGTGGAATGGATGATGATTTCATTTTTACAATGCTTTAATTACACCTCTATTGCCAAAGTATCTGTTGGTCTTGTAAACTAGGATTTTAAAAAAATCCTGGGGAGGTGATAAGTGAGAGTGTTAATGTGGGTGATTGTAAGCAAAATTAAGGACCAGGGATCGGTGACATTTTTTGCCCGGAAAAGAAATGAGGACAAGTGGTGGCGCGTTCAACAAGAAGTCCAAAAATCAGGAGCATGGTGAATAGTGGGAGAAAGGGACAGGAAGAAGTTGCATTTTGAGAGCAGGAAGGAGTTGGTGCCAGGACATAAGCAGGAGGAGGATAGAGTGGGAGGAAGACAGACAGCGGGATTCTCTGCCGGCAGGATTCTTCGTTGCACTGGTAGCACACACACAGGTTTCCCAGCGGTATAGGGTGGCCACAATGGGAAATCCCATTGGCAGGTGGTGGAAACAGAGAATCCCGCAGCCAACGAGGGCACGCCACCCAGGAGAACACGGCTGGCGGACTGGAGAATCCAACCTAGGGTATTTGAAAACAACGTTGAGAATTTTGAAGCCATCGTTCTGGGTATGTAGAACCGATGAGGATTGAGGAAGATGGAGTGATGATATGTTTGGGCCCAGTGTGGGTGAGAACGTGGGATGGAATATCTTAGAAAGGCTTAGGTTTATGAAGCATTTGTGGACAGTGACATCAGCTAACATATATATGGGTCTAAATTCTCCAGAAATGGAGCTATGTCCCCACGCCGGAATGAAAATGCTGGCCTTTCACTCCAGACTTTCCTGAAAAAAATAAAGAGCAATTCACTTACTTACAGGGGGCTGGCAGGGACCCGGGGAGCTTCACGCAGCTATGGCTGCAGATACGGGCCCCCGCACTTCCGGTTCCGAGTCCGTGCATGCGCACGGCCTTCAGCAGCCACGCCGAATGCGATGGCGGACTCGGACCAAGACCAAGAAACAAGGTACCACCATGCCGCTTAATCTGACTTGCCTGATCATTGCCTCAGTCGCCCATAAGGCCCTCCTCCGGTGCTGTATCCCCCCCGACCCCATGAGGGCAGCCGTGGACTGAATCCTGACCGGCCATCGGGAACTCGGCCGCTGGAAGGGCCTCTGGCAATGGCCACCCCAGCCGCAAGTCGTAATTCGCGGGCGAGCGGTTTTCCGGGGACCGAAGAATCACGGGAGCGGCGCTGGGCCCGATTCTCGCGTAACAGTCGATTCTCCACCCCCGCGCCAAACGCGATTTCGGCGCGGGGCTGCAGAGAATCCAGCCCATAGTGTATATTCTGTTTGGTGTAAGAAGGTGAAGATGTGTGGTTCTGGTAGGAGTGAGTGGAGAGGCGGGTTGGAAACAGATTGACAAATGCGGTTTAGGTAACAGAGTAGGTCTGAATGGGGAACAGAATGGGGGGGGGGGGGGGGAGGAGTTGAATTGGATGAAGCAATTCAGAAATATTTTGCACCTTGTTCAAGTTTGCGAGATTGACATTGAAATTAAACCTAAGGTAGAACCAATGAAATGGAGGGGACCAATGGAAGTAACTTTTTTTCTGTACTGTGTTGGTGAAACTTTTGGCTCATTCAGGTGTTGGTGATAAACAGACTGCTGGAGAGTGTAGTGCCTTAGATTGATGCATTAGTTATAGATGAGTGGTATTTGGCAGGTGGGAGATTTTTTTTCTGCTTCTAGATGAAGTGAAAAAAGCTACTGGGGATGACACGGTGCCTGCGTTTCAGTGACTATGAGTAGTGATTGGTTGGAGAGGAGAAACCATACGCCAAGATGGAATAGTTGTGGGTAATTAAGGATGAAAAGTGACAATCGTAATTGCAGTCACAGAATGTCAACTTTGATCAGGTAAGTTGATCAGTGCTGCAGGTGGGTGCGAACCAGATAAGAGGGTCTCAGATATGGAATTTTAAGACATGCTGCAATCTCCAATGAGATTAGTACCACTTGCAGCAATATCATCAAATAATGCAGCTCCAGTGATTGGAGATTCTGTGATTTCAAAACGGCCTATCTATGGACCAGAAACCAAAGGAAATTGTTTAAAAAGTTTAAGCCAATTATCGTCATAAAGTACATAACATATTTACATTTCATAATGCAAATTCATGGAATCCCTACAGTGCAGGTGGAATATGCCTTTAATTCAGAGTTCGCTCCTGAAGTCTTACCTTGAAGCACAATGTCCGTAACCTATGGATCACTTCTTGTGTGCTTCTTCACCTGTCCTGCGGTTACAGGAGTGTTATCTACTTGCTCGTACTAGAAAATGTTTCCGCACGAACTGTTTATCAATGAACTATTTGGTAAGGAAAGTCAGGAGAGTCCATCTACGTTCCCTTGAAGGTTTGACTAATAATAGTTGTTTGTGTACTTCATAGAATTTAAAGTGCAGAAGGAGGCCATTCAGCCCATCAAGCCTGCACCAGCTCTTGGAAAAGGCACCCTACTTAAGCCCCACGCCTCCACCCTATCCCCTTTATTACCGTAACCCCACCTTACCTTTCTGGACACCAAGGGCAATTTAGAATGGACAATCCACCTAACCTGCACATCTTTGGTCTGTGGGAGGAAACCGGAGCACCCAGAGGAAGCCCACGCACACATGGGGAGAATGTGCAGACTCCGCACAGACAGTGACCCAAGCCGGGAATCGAACTTGGGACCCTGGAGCTGTGAAGTAACTGTGCTAACCACTATGCTACCCTGCTGCCCCAGTATGTGTGTGCTGACAAGAGTAATGCCCAACTCTGCATTCTGCTCGCTGCCAGTGATAAAATCCAGATGTGAAGTCCAAAAATTGTTGTTAGTGGATGATGGGTCATCAATAAAGTGAACTTCCTTCAATACAGGAATTGGTAGAACCATTTTATTCCAAAAATTATTCCAAGAGCTTCTTTCTCGAAATGTGCATAATTGCTTTTGGCTTTATTGAATGTCTTCGATGTGAAGAGTATTAGCTTCTCGTCACCTGTGGGCATTTTGTGGGAAGCCACTATCCCAACTCCATAAGGCATATATGTCAAACTCAAGGCCCGCGGGCCAAATCCGGCCCGCGGTGGAATTATCTTTGGCCCGCGAGATAATATCTAATTACTTTTTTTTAAAATTTAGATTAGCCAATTATTTTTTCCAATTAAGGGGCAATTTAGCGTGGCCAATCCACCTACTCTGCACATTTTTGGGTTGTGGGGGCGAAACCCACGCAGACACGGGGAGAACGTGCAAACTCCACACGGACAGTGACCCAGAGCCAGGATCGAACCTGGGACCTCAGCGCCGTGAGGCGGTTGTGCTAACCACTAGGCCACCGTGCTGCCCTAATAATATCTAATTACTATTAAAGCTGGCCCCAGCAATTGAAGCGCCTATGGCGTATGATATGGCTGATGCCGAGTTTATTCAGGTATAGTGTGAATCACAAAGTGTTGGCCTGTGGAAAAATGTTTTCATTAGAAATTACTCTGGAAAAGCTCGAGATAAAGCAATAAGAAATAAATGCAACTAATTTTTTTATTTATTTAATATTTAATGTTGTTTTTATAGGCAATAACCTAAGCTTTATTAGTTCCAGGTTCAATAAGTTCATTTCAATAAGTTTTGCAAAAAAACAGTGAACCAGTCCGGCCCTCGACTTGTCCCGATTTTTTAATTTTGGCCCACGGTGTATTTGAGTTTGACACCCCTGCCATAAGGTGGTTCACATGCCAGTTGCAGGGGCAAATTTGGATCAAAATGTGTCAGGATTTCTGCTCCCCTCACATTGATTCCCCCCATTTCAACATTTTATTTTGACACAGTAGACTGTGCAAGGGTTTTAGAATAGTCGCCAGATTTGCGACAAACCTTCCATAGTAATTTACTAAGTCAAAGAAAGATCGAAATTGGTTGACATTTTGAGGTGTGGGTGCCTCGGTAATCGATTTATTTTTCGAAGGCGACTTATGCAGTCCCTTGGAGTTGATGACATGACCCAAATATTCAATTGAAGATTAGAAAAATTCATATTTGCCTTTTCAAACTCTTAATCCATAATCTTCTAATCTCTGGAATGTGGTGTCTAGGTTGCAGACATGTTTCTCCTCATTCTTCCCATTAACCAAGGTGCCATCCAGGTATTGCTGGACTCCGTCCAATTTGCTTAAGGTTTGGTCCTTCGCTCGTTGGAACAACCGTTGGCACTGGAGTGATGCCAAATGGTAACCTTTGGATTGAACTAACCCTTTGTGTGTCACAATCATCAAAAACTGATGTGAATCCTGATCCATGTTTATTTTTAAAAACGTTTTTCCAATGAAGGGGCAATTTAGAGTGGTCAATCCACCTACCATGCACATCTTTGGGTTGTGGGTGTGAAACCCATGCAAACACGGGGAGAATATGCAAACTCCACACGGACAGTGATCCGGGGCTGGGATCGAACCTGGGTCCCTGGCTGATCCACATTCATTTGAAGATATGCTTGACTGAGGTTGATTTTACTGAAGTGTTGGCTTCCAATCAACCCAATGAATAGGTCATCAATCGGTGTAGAAGGTGCTGCTCTTCACTCAGTGCAGGATTAATAGTGACTTTGAAATAGTCACAAATGTGTACAGATCCGTCTTTCTTCATCATGGGTATGATCGGCACAGCCCAATCACTCAAGTTAATGGGTTCAAGAAATCCCGTTCTGACCAGCTGTTCTAATTCTGCCTCTACCTTAGACCTGATTGCGTACGGCACTGACTGAGCGTTTAAGCACCTCGCTTGACTTTCTTCCATGAACTTCATCTTTACTGAGACATCCTTCATGCTTCTGAGCTCACCATTGAAGACAATGGCATGTTTCTTCATGATTTTGGGTAGGCATGATTCGGAATCTGTCATGAGATTACGTTTGGCTCAATTTAATCTGGACTTTTCTAGCCAAGTTCTTCCCATTTGTGCTGGATAATTTCGTTTGACTATGTGCAAGGACAAATCTGCCATTTGTCTATTTAATTCCACTATTACAACAATGCGGCCCCTCAATGGAACCACTTCTCCATTGTATGTTTTTAACACTATGTTCAAGGGTTGCAGAGCAATATGTCGGAATGTTTTTGATGAACAGTTTCTGGCACCAGCGAGACAGCTGCCCAAGTGTCCACCTCCATCTTCACTGTTGTGGTGATATGCCTATGGACTATATCAGAGTTGGATGGTGTGCGGCCTCCAGCAGGTGGCAGTACAGACACACTATGCAATCTCCAGACCAAGGTCATGTGACCTGGGACCCGGATATAAAGCGAGACACATCGTGCCATTTTCTTTTTTTATATATAAATTTAGCTTAGCCAATTATTTTTTCCAATTACGGGGCAATTTAGCGTGGCCAATCCACCTACTCTGCACATTTTTGGGTTGTGGGGGTGAAACCCACGCAGACACGGGGAGAACGTGCAAACTCCACACGGACAGTGACCCAGAGCCGGGATCGAACCTGGGACCTCAGCGCCGTGGGGCGGTTGTGCTAACCACTAGGCCACCGTGCTGCCCTGTGCCATTTTCAAAAGGTGATTGTGAGGGTAATAAGACACACTTGTAATTGATCAGTGCTAGGCGTACGTTCCAGAGGAGCAGCAAGACTCCATGGATACAGTGTTCTGTATCAGATTGCCATTTTACCATACGAGTCAGAATAAAAGACCATAAGACCATAAGACATAGGAGCAGAATTAGGCCACTCGGCCCATCGAGTCTGCTCCACCATTCAATTACACTGATATTTTCTCATCCCCATTCTCCTGCCTTCTCCCATAACCCCTGATCCCCTTATTAATCAAGAACCTATCTATCTCTATCTTAAAGACACTCAGTGAATTGGCCTCCACAGCCTTCTGTGGCAAAGAGTTGCACAGATTCACCACCCTCTGGCTGAAGAAATTCCTCCTCATTTCTGTTTTAAAGGATTGTCCCTTTAGTCTGAGATGGTGTCCTTTGGTTTGGGTTTTTCCTACAAGTGGAAACATCCTCTCCACGTCCACTCTATCCGGGCCTCGCGGTATCTTGTACGTTTCAATAAGATCCCCTCTCATCCTTCTACACTCCAGAGTCCTCAAACGTTCCTCATACGACATATTCTTCATTCCAGGGATCATTCTTGTGAACCTCCTCTGGACCCTTTCCAAGGCCAGTACATCCTTCCTTAGATACAGGGCCGAAAACTGCTCACAATACTCCAAATGGGGTCTGACCAGAGCCTTATACAACCTCAGAAGTACATCCCTCGTCTTGTCTTCTAGCCCTCTTGACATGAAGGCTAACATTGCACTTGCCTTCTTAACCGCCGACTGAATGTGCACATTAACCTTAAGAGAATCGTGATGTGGAGATGCTGGCGTTGGACTGGGGTGAGCACAGTAAGAAGTCTTACAACACCAGGTTAAAGTCCAACATGTTTGTTTCAAACACTAGCTATCGGAGCACTGCTCCTTCCTCAGGTGAATGCAGGAAGTAAGAGCCAAATAAAACAAATAGCAAGCTAAGAGAATAGTGAACAAGGACTCCAAAGTCCCTTTGTGCTTCTGATTTCCGAAACATTTCCCCATTTAGAAAATAGTCAATGCCTAAATTCCTCCTTCCAAAGTGCATAACCTCACACTTTTCCACATTGTATTTCATTTGCCACTTCATTGCCTACTCTCCTAGCTTGTCCAAGTCCTTCTGCAGCCCCCTTGCTTCCTTAATACTACCTGTCCCGCTACAGATCTTTGTATCATCTGCAAACTTAGCAACCGTGCCTTCAGTACCTTTTTCCAGATCATTAATGTATATTGTAAAAAGTTGTGGTCCCAGCACAGACCCCTGAGGCACACCACTAGGCACCAGCTGCCATCCTGAAAAAGACCCCTTTATCCCCATTCTCTGCCTTCTGCCAGTCAGCCAATCCTCTATCCATGCCAGGATCTTATCCTGAACACCATGAGCTCTTCACTTATTTAACAGTCTCCTATGCGTCACCTGGTCAAAGGCCTTCTGGAAATCTAAATAAATCACGTCCACTGGTTCTCCTTTGTCTAACTTCCTTGTTACCTCCTCAAAGAACTAAGGATCCTGGTTTGCACAGATCAAAGTGTTTGGTGCGTTTCTTCATAAAGTACAAGGGACTAAACACAAAATTGTCTGACTATTCAGTAATAGAGTGACCGAATGTCGGTTTGATGCATCAGCAATAGCTAATACATTTAATGGCATCGTTGGACTGTGCATTGAGTTTTTTCTCATATCCTCTTTGTACCACATGGACACTTTTTCCTTGATCCAGCTTGCCATTTGTTTTATTTGGCTTTTACTTCCTGCAACTTTTGCCTGAAGCTTGTTTCTTTTTTCCAATGAGCATGTGCAATGCAACCCTTTCTGCCATAATTTCTGCACATGTTGCCTTGCACTAATAATCTGCTGCTCAGTGCTTGGTTTTTGCACACCTATGCCGAGTCTGAATCTGTGTTTGTGTTCTACTTTCAGCCAACATCTTCTGAATTTTTGTGCTTGAACTCAACCATTGAGCTTCTTTGGTTGCTAATTCCATAGATACAGCAACTTCCCAGCTTTCTTTAAGGTCAGGTTGCTTTTGGTTAACAACCGCTTTGAATAGCTTTGCTTCTAAGACCACAGACTAATCTATCTCTGATGGTATCATTGAAGATATCCCTGAATTCGCAGTCTTTTCAGCCAGTCTTTTCAGGGTAGCTATAAACTGTGTAATCGATTCACCTTCTTGGTTGCACTTATGAAACCAAAAACCTTATGCGATGACTTAATGTTTAGGTGAATAGTGACTTTGCACAATTTCCACTATTCCTTCATCTGTTTTTGTGCCTGGTTTTTCCAGTTGTACTAGGCTCCTAAGGAAATTAAATGTCCTCCCTCCCCCCCCCCCCCCCCCCCCCCACCCCATTTTGGTCAGGAATGCTGGGGTTTTTATATCTGCTATCTTGTTAGCCTGAACAAAATAGATTTATCTCTCTGTACACAAGCTCCTTCGCTCTGTATTATTATCAAACGGTTCCACAGCACCAGAAGCAGCCACCATTTTTCTCTGTGGAAGGACCTGCATGTGCACAATGTGCCACAAATGTTTTGCATTATATTGCTTCCTTTCTCCCCAGAACAAGGCACAATCCGAGCTCAGCCTGTTTCCCTTTGTGTTTTGCAACACCCCCAGCTCTAAATCTGTTGTTGCAGGGTACTTGCGACACACGGCGACCGAGTTTGTTGTGGGGCTTCTCTCCAATGTTGCATCCTTGAGATTTTTTTGTTCCTCTGGTGGCTGCAACCGTTGTTTGGCACCCCCGTTGCTAGCCTTCACGAAGCGACAATTTCAATGATTTATTATTTCTTCGGGTACCGACAAACACCTGCCTTGTTGCTAGTTTTTATGTGGTAGATTCAAAGTTGAGTCTGCAGGCCTTGGAGGTTCAACCAAAATGTAGAGCTTTAGTTTTTTTTATAAATTTAGAGTACCCAATTATTTTTTTTCCAATTAAGGGGCAATTTAGTGCGGCCAATCCACCTAACTTGCACATCTTTGGGTTGTGGGGGCAAAGCCCATGCAAACACATGGAGAATGTGCAAACTCCACGGACAGCGACCCAGGGCGGGGATTCGAACCTGGGTGCAAGGTACCACGAGGGAGCAGTGCTAACCACTGCACCACCGTGTTTCCTGTGTAGAGCTTTATTTAGAAGATGTTAAAACTGCAGACTGCGATGTTACACTGCCTGTTTTCCCATGCAAACAGCTGATGACGTAATCTCCAATGACGTTCTGCAATAGTTGCCTTAAAATGCCCCTGTTCGCTGACCTCCAAATCTTCTGGTACCTCCCCTGATTCTAGTGAGGATTGGAAAATGATCCTCAGAGCATCCACTATGTCTTCCCTGGCTTCCTTCACCAGCCTGAGATACAGTCCACTTGGCCCTGGGAACTTATTCACCTTCAAGGATGCCAGTTTCTCCAGTATTTCCTCTCTCATTATGCTTATTGTGTCTAATATTTCACACTCCTCCTCTTTAACTAGAATGTCTGAATCATCGTTCTCCTTACTGAAGACAGAGGTAAAGTACTCATTGAGTTCCTTGCCCACATCTTCTGAATCAACCCACAAATGATCATGTATATCTCTGATAGGCCCCACCCATTCCTCAGTTATTCTCTTGCTCTTAATGTACTGGTTAAACATCTCAGGATTTTCTTTGATTTTTTTTAATAAACATTTTATTGATGTATTTATGGTTTAACAACAACAAAATAAACAAGGTACATGAATTTTATCAACATTGTGCAAAAGCCATCTTCCACCCTTACAGGTCCCACCTTTATTAACCCCCTACTCTAAACTAAGCTAACCCCCCCCCCACCCACTTCTTCTGACGATTAATTTATCGCAAAGAAGTCGAAGAGCAGCTCCCACCTCTGGGTGAACCCTAACATTGACCCTGTCAAGGCGAACTTGATTTCTCGAGACAGAGAAAGCTAGCCATGTCCGATAGCCAGGTCTCCAACTTTGGGGGCTTGGCGGCCCTCCAAGCTAATAATATCCGTCTCCGGGCTACCAGGGAAGCAAAGGCCAGAATGTCTGCCTCTTTCTCCTCCTGGATTTCCGAATCTTCCGACACTCCAAAAATCGTCACCTCTGGACTCATTGCCAACCTTGTTTTTAACACAGTGGACATAACATCTGCAACCCCCTTCCAGAATGCCCTAAGCTTTGGGCATGTCCAGAACATGGGGACATGGTTCGCTGGTCCTCCCGCACACCTTGTGCACCTATCTTCTACCCCAAACAAACTGCTCATCCGGGCCACTATCATGTGAGCCCGGTGAACGACCTTGAATTGTATCAGGCTGAGCCTGGCACATGATGTGGACGCATTGACTCTACTCAACGCGTCCGCCCAGAGGCCATCCTTTATTTCTCCTCCCAACTCCTCTTCCTACTTGCACTTTAGCTCCTCAGTCTGCGTCCCCTCTGCCCTCATGAGTTCCTTGTAGATGTCAGAGACCCTCCCTTCTCCCACCCACACTCTGCAAACTACCCTGTCCTGTATCCCCCTTGGTGGTAGGAGCGGGAAGGTTGAGACCTGCCTGCGTAAGAAGTCCCGCGCCTGCAGGTACCTAAATTATTTTCCCCTCGCCAATCCAAATTTCTCCTCCAGCTCTCTCAGGCTAGGAAAGCTTCCTTCTATAAACATATCCCCACCCTCTCAATCCCAGCTCTCTGCCATCTTCAAAACCCTCCATCCATCCTTCCCGGGGCAAACCGGTGATTATTACAGATTGGAGACCAGACCGATGCTCCCTCCGCTCCAACATGCCTCCTCCATTGCCCCGAGACTCTCAGGGCCGCCACCACCATGGGGCTGGTGGAGTACCGTGCCGGCGGGAATGGCAGAGACGCTGTTATGAACGCCCCCAAGCTGGTGCCCTTGCATGAAGCCGCCTCCATACGCTCCCACACCGACCCTCCCCCCACCACCCACTTCCTAACCATGGCTATATTCGCCGCCCAGTAGTAATTACTGAATTTCGGTAGTGCAGCCCGTCTTCTCCCCGGCTCCGCTCAAGCATCCCCTTTTTTATTCGCGGGGTCTTACCCGCCCATACAAAGCCAGTGATCACCTTATTGACCCATTTAAAAAAGGACCGCGGAATAAAGATGAGGCGACACTGAAACACAAACAGGAATCTCGGGAGGACTCATCATTTTCACTGTCTGCACCCTCCCAGCTAGTGACAACGGGAGTGCGTCCCTCCTCCGAAAATCGTCGTTCATTTGGTCTACTAATCGGGCCAGATTTAGTTCGTGCAGCTGTTCCCATTCCTGCGCCACTTGGGTGCCTAGGTACCGAAAACTACCCCCTACCATTCTAAACGGCAGCTTCCTCAATCGCCTCTCCTGTCCCCTTGCTTGGATCGCAAACATCTCACTTTTCCCCATATTTAGTTTATACCCTGAAAACAGTCCAAATTCCTCCAGAATCCTCATAACCTCTTCCATCCCCTCTAATGGGTCCGATACATACAGGAGCAGGTCGTCTGCGTAAAGCGAGACTCTGTTCCACTCCCCACCGGACCAGCCCCTTCCAGCCCCTTGAGGCTCTCAGCGCAATTGCTAGCGGCTCTATGGCTAACGTGAACAACAGTGGGGAAGAGGGGGCATCCCTGTCTCGTCCCTGATGCAGGCTAAAATAGTCCGATGTTGTCCTATTCGTCCGTACGCTCACCACATGGGCCTGATACAACGACCTGACCCAGTCAATGAAGCCGTGCCCAAACCTGAATCGTCCCAGTACCTCCCAGAGATATTCCCATTCTGCTCAATCAAAAGCTTTCTCTGCGTCCATTGCAACCACAACCTCCACCTCCCTACCTTCCGGGGGCATCATGATCACATTTATCAACCTTCTTACATTCTAACTGCCTTCCTTTAACAAACCCCGTCTCGTCCTCCCCAATGACGTCCGGAACACAGTCCTCAATCCTAGGGGACAAGATTTTGGCCAGCCGTTTGGCGTCTACATTCAATAGGGATATCGGCCTGTAGGACCCACACAGCTCCGGGTCCTTTTCCCGCTTCAGGATCAATGAAATTGTGACCTGTGACATCGTCGGAGGAAGCACCCCACGCTCCCTTGCCTCATTGAATGTCCTTATAAACAGCGGTCCCAATATCCCAGAGAACTTTTTATAGAACTCCACTGGGTACCCATCCGGCCCTGGGGCTTTACCTGACTGCATAGCCTTCAGACCCTCCGCTATCTCTTCCAACCCGATGGGGGCCCCCAGCCCTTCTACCAGCCCCCTGTCCACCTTCGGGAAATTCAGTCCCCCTAGGAAGTGCTTAATTCCCTCCGGCCCAGCTGGGGGTTCCGACCCATACAGCCTATTGTAAAACTCCTTGAACGTCTTATTCACCCCTGCTGAGTCTCCAACCAGGTTCCCGCCCCCGTCCTTTACTTTCCCTATCTCCCTGGCTGCCTCCCTCTTTCTAAGCTGCTGTGCAAGCATTCTGCTGGCCTTCTCTCCATGCTCATGGATTGCCCCCCT
The DNA here is from genome assembly GCF_902713615.1 of Scyliorhinus canicula. Classification (NCBI taxonomy): domain Eukaryota; kingdom Metazoa; phylum Chordata; class Chondrichthyes; order Carcharhiniformes; family Scyliorhinidae; genus Scyliorhinus; species Scyliorhinus canicula. The sequence goes on along the minus strand of NC_052157.1, from coordinate 107,863,169 downwards.
TGCATTTCTCAACTGTTCTTCCGCCCTCCCTGTAGTTAACAAGCCAAACTCCGCCTGTAGCCTCCGCCGTTCCCTTAAAAGCCCTGACTCTGGGATCTCTGCATACCTCCTATCGATCTGTAGTATCTCCTTTACCAGTCAGTCTGTCTCAGCCCTGTCTTCCTTCTCCCTGTGGGACCGTATCGAGATCAGCTCCCCTCTAACCACTGACTTCAATGCCTCCCAGACCACTGATGCCGAAACTTCCCCCATGTTGTTGACTTCCAGGTAGTTCTGAATACATTTCCTCAGCCGCCCACACACCTCTTCGTCAGCTAAGTGTCCCATGTCCAGCCTTAAGTGTGGGCGCTGGCTACTGTCCTTGCTAACCTGCAGGTCAACCCAGTGCGGTGCATGATCTGAGATTGTGATCGCCGAGTGCCCCATGTCCACCACTCCCGTCAGTAGAGCCCTGCTCAAAATAAAGAAATCAATCCGGGAGTATACTTTATCCACGTGTGAGTAGAAGGAGAACTCCTTCACCCTCGGCTGCCCAAATCTCCACGGATCCACCCCCCCCCCCCCCCCATTTACTCCATGAACCCCTTTAGCTCCTTAGCTCACCCCCCACTGCTCTTCTGTGAGCTAGCCCGCCCTGCCAGCTTGGTGGCCCCGCCCATGGCACCAGACATTCTCCCACCTATTGTTCCCCCCTCCCCCCCCCTGCTCATACACACATATTCAAACAAAAAAACAGTCCCAACCCAATTGCCCTAGAAAAAAAACAATAAACAAAGAAAAGATCAAACAGATGATCCAGCATCTACCAAACACACGTCCATCCCCCTTCAGTGCAAATGTAAACTTTAACTCACTCAGCTCTGCAACTGGTCCCAAATCAATACAGAAGGCATTACAAATAACGTCCAACAAACGAAAAACAAGAAACTGTTTTAAACGTGAACGTTGCAGCAAACTTCAAAGTCCTCAGTCCTTTCCTTTTCGCAAAGTCCATCGCTTCCTAGGGCGACTCAAAATAAAAATGTTGCTCCTCATATGTGACCCAGAGATGGGCCGGATACAGCAGTCCAAACTTCACCTTTTTCTTAAAAAGGGTCGACTTTATCTGATTGAACCCCTCTCTTCTCCTGGACACCTCTGCACTCAGGTCCTGATAGATCCGCAGGATACTGTTCTCCCATTTGCAGCTCCGTGTCTGCCTGGCCCACTGTAAAATACTATCCTTGTCCAGGTACCTTTGGAATCTCACCACCATTGCCCTCGGGGGGAAGGGGGTTCCCCCACTCACGGCTTCCTCGCGAGCGCTCTGTGAGCCCTGTCCACCTCTCAGGGCCGGGAGAACATCCCATTCCCCAGCAACTTCTCGAACATGTCTGCGATGTATTCCCCAGTGTCCGCTCCTACGGACCCCTTCGGGAGACTGCCAATTCTCAGGTTCTGCCGGCAGGACCTATTCTTTAGGTCCTCCGCAGTCTCCAGGAGCCTTTTCTGCTGGTTTCTCAGTATCCCCATCTCCAACTCCACCACAGTTTGACATTCCTCCTGCTCAGCCAGTGCATTCTCTACTTTCTGGATCGCCCATTCTGGGCGTCCAATCTGAACTCCAGCCGCGTAATTGATTCTTTAATCGGGTCCAAGCATTCCTGCTTCTGCTTGGCGACGCCCTCCTGGATAAATTGCACCAGCTGCTCCGTTGACCAGGACTCCGGTCATCCGCCATGCTTTCTCCCACGAGAGCTTCAGCCCAAGCCTTCTCTATTTGTCTGTTTCTTCCTTTGCGAGCACTTCTAGTTCGCCTCTCCATGCACCGATATGGGAATCCAATCAACACTTGCTAATACCATCAATTTTCCAAATCAAGTCCAGTACAAAATCGGGGGGAAAGGTCCACAGGTCGGACCCGAGCAAGAGCCACCAAATGTCAACCTACTCCTTCATAGCCGCCACCGGAAGTAATTTTCTTTGATTTTTACCTGCCAGTATTTTTTCACATCCTCTCTTTGCTTTCCTCATTCCCATTTTCAGGGGTTGGGCTGACACCAATTGTGCAAAACTGACATTGTCAAGGTTTTAAAAAAAAAAAATGCAGTTTATGACTTTTAAAAACCTCATAATTTAATCAAATTAAGGGGCAAATGGCCACATTTTGTGAGGTTTATGTTGCGGCAACTTCTGTCAAGCATGCAAGAGACATTCCTTTTTCCCAATTGAATTTGATTGTGTATATCAAGCCGAGAGATCCCATTGTTTGAAAATGGAAATAAAAGCAAATTACTGCGAATGCTGGAATCTGAAACAAAAACAGAAAATACTGGACCCTGATTCGAAAAGTCAGCTCCCTTCTCTCTCCACAGATGCTGTCAGACCTGCTGAGATTGTCCAGTGTTTTCTGTTTTTGTTTGCTGGAGAAGGGAATTGGGCCGGGAATTGGGTAAGCATCCCAGGCCTCCTCTCTTTCCTGTGTTTTCCCGTGTCTGCGTGTGTTTCCTCCGGATGTTCCAGTTTCCTCCCACAAGTCCCGAAAGACGTGCTGTTAGGTCATTTGGACATTCTGAATTCTCCCTCTGTGTACCCAAACAGGTGCCGGAATGTGGCGACTCGGGGCTTTTCACAGTAACTTCATTGCAGTGTTAATGTAAGCCTACCTGTGACAATAAAGATTATTAGCATCATTATTACTTTCCAGACGTGGATGAGAGCTAGGTTAGAGCTGCATGTAGAGGAGTTTAACTGTTTTGCTTGCTGAAAATCATTCTGTTCTTTATTCACTGGCACTTTTTATTTACTTGTCACAGGCCATTTGTTTAACGGTGGCACAGTGGTTAGCACTGCTGCCGCACAGCTCCAGGGACCTGGGTTCGATTCCGGCCTCGGGTGACTGTCTGTGTGGAGTTTGCACTTTCTCCCTGTGTCTGCGTGGGTTTCCTCCGGGTGCTCTGGTTTCCTCCCACAGTCCAAAGATGTGCAAGTTAGGTGGATTGGCCATGCTAAATTGCCCCTTAGTGTCCATAAGATTAGGTGGGGTTGCTGGGTTACCAGGATAGGGTGGAGGTGTGCTCTTTCCAAGTGCCGGTGCAAACTCAATGGGCTGAATGATCTCCCTCTGCACTGTAAATTCTATGATTCTATCAGCCTTGAACCTGGAGCCAATGGTTGTATGGCTCACTGAGTTGTCCAATAATCCGAGTTTATTAAGGAAACGACTGATGTATTTCATGTGCGTTGCCACATTTTACACCTGGAATCATGTCACCAAGATAAATTAGTTACCGTGTCTTGGAGCAGGGTTCAGCTTGAGTATAACTTTCAAATAGAGTTGGAGTTTCCAGCAGATGGCGCTGTTTCACTCTGTTGACAGCCATGAGTTAGCTTCGTCTCATTTTGTTGTTAAAACCTCTCTGCAGCACACAACACTGAATGTAATGTCTTCAATTCACTGTATTTAGTGACTTAATTTACTTAAGCAATTCATCATGCAGCTCCTGTGTTCACACCAGAATCTTCGAGAAAACAAAGGCAAAACTGCCTGGGTTCCTGGTACCTTGTGAACATGGCACCAGCCTGCTGTATAGACAGACAATTAGGAGAATAGACTCATCCATAGAATCCCTAAAGTGTAGAGTGAGGCAATTCGGCCCATGGAGTCGGAAAGAGCACCTGATCTAGGCCCTCTCTCCCATCCTTTCCCTGTAACCTCGTCTAACCTTTGGACACCAAGACGCAATTTAGCATGGCCGATCCACCTAACCTGCACATCTTTGGACTTGAAATTGGTATTGTACTGTATCTAGAGAATCAATCATTTGCTCCACTAGAGAAGTGATGACACAATAGGAGCGATAAGATGAAAAATGTAAACCTTTTGGTAGATACTGAGAATGTGCAAATAACTGACGACATGAGGAATGAAGTAGGTAAAAATGGAAGCATGAACGATTGCCATAAGTATTCACCCTTTCCACAAGCATTCAAACCCTCCATCACCGACACACAGTGGCAGCCGTGTGTGCCATCCACAAATTGCACTGCAGGAACTCACCAAAGCTCCTTCGGCAGCACCTTCCAAACCAACGGCCACTACAATCTAGAAGGTCAAGGGCAACTGATACCTGGGAACCTCCTTCAAACCATTCACCATCCTGACTTGGAAATATATTGCCACTCCTTCTCTGTTGCTGGGTCAAAATCCTGGAGCTTCCTCCCTCACAACAGTATGGGTGCACCTACACCACATGGACTGCAGCAGTTCAAGAAGGCAGCTCACCACCACCTTCTCCAGGGCAATAAATGCATGAGCCAGTAACACCCACATTCTGGAAATTTAATAAAATAAAAGTGAATGGGCAAATCTGTGAAAGATGGAGTTTAATGTGGGGAAGCCTGACGTTGTCTGCCTGGGACCTAAGAAAGATGGATCAGGGTATTCTCCGATCAGGAGTTCTTGACGGGGGTTCTGTGAGTCCTGAAAGTCCAAGAGAAGGTTTCAAAAGGTCGAGCTCCACCACTCTACACCTTCTCCCAACATCATCATTCTAGCCCCCAAATCGACTCCACTGTTAATCGACTATTGATCATCAGTCAGAATCAAACCAAATCAAATGAGCTGCTTGACTTGTTAACTCTCAGGATCCGTCGGTCATTTGGAAAATTCAATATTATAACTAAGCTGCTGACAGTATAAATAATACACTTTTTACTGATTGGATTGACCACCACAAACCGAGCTGGCCAGGTGCTGAAGGACACAGCTGTTAGACGGATTTGTGGCAGGTGGTGAGGGAACCTACAAGACGGAAGAACATACTTGGCTCATCCTGGCCAATCTGTCTGCTGCAGATGCATCTGTCCATGATAGTAATAATAATAATAGCTTATTGTCACAAGTAGGCTTCAATGAAGTTACTATGAAAAGTCCCTAGTCGCCACATTCCGAAGCCTGTTTGGGGAGGCTTGTACGGGAATTGAACTCGTGCTGCTGCCTTGGTCTGCATTACAAGCCAGCTGTTTAACCCACTGTGCTAAACCAGCCCCTGCTAAACCAACCCCTAGTATTGGTAGGAATGACCAAAGGTGTTGTGGAGACAAAGTCCCTCCTGTCTTCACATTGAGGATATCCTCAATCGTGTTGTGCGGCACGACCACCGTGCTAAATGGGATAGATTTTGAACAGATCCAGCAATTCTAGACTGGCCACCAGCCAGCAGCAGTAGAATTGTACTCAACCGCAATCTGTAACCTCATGGCCCACACTCTTCACTTGCCTGGATGACTGCAGCTCCATCAAGACTGATAAAGCTCAAAACCATCCAAGACATGGGCAGACCAGTTGATTGGTACCCAATCCACAAAAGTTCAATCCCTCCACCACTAATGCACAGTGGCAGCCGCGTGTACCATCTACAAGATACACTGCAGGTACCCAACAAGGCTCAAGAACACATGGCGGGTTGGTCCAATGTAGATTAAATCTGTTTCAGTATTGTTTCTAAAGGCCTGAGTTAAACTGTAATTTGTTGCAGTAATATTATTAAAGACTCTCGGCTAAGGTGTCCAGTCTGTGTGTCTGCTGAAGCTGTAATTAAGGAGTTGTAAATTGTGAGGTAATTACTATTTTAAAAAATATATTTTTATTCTCCTCCTTTTTCACACTTTCTCCTAAATTTACACCCACCAACAATAAACAATAATCAGCAACAAATATGCCAACCCCATAACAATAACAACGATCCCATCCTCCCATCAACCCCCAAACATGAGTCCGCATGTTTACATAAACAAATGACAAAAAGGAATCAGGGATTACCCATAGTCACCCATAATACATACAGCTCCACACCCCCCAACCCTCCCACCCATCCCCCCAACTAATGTTCGATGTTATCCAGTTCTTGAAAGTGCATAATGAATAATGCTCATGACTTGTAGAACCCCTCCGTCCTTCCCCTCAGTTCAAACTTAACCTTCTCAAGAGTCAAGAATTCCAACAGGTCCCCCCGCCACGCCAGGGCACAGGGTGGAGAGGCTGCTCTCCATCCCACAGGATCCGCCTTCGGACGATCAACGAGGCGAAGGCTATGATATCTGCCTCCGCACCCGTTTCCAACCCTGGCTGGTCCGACACCCTGAATATGGCCTCCCGGGGACCCGGGTCCAGATTCACATGCACCACCTTGGAAATTACCCTAAAAACCTCCTTCCAGTACTCCTCTAGCTTTGGACAGGACCAAAACATATGAACATGATTAGATGGGCCCCTACCGCAACGCTCACACACATCTTCTACTCCTTCAAAGAATCGGCTCATCCTTGCCCCCGTGAGGTGTGTCCTGTACACCACCTTCAGCTATATCAGCCCCAACCTCGCACATGAAAATGAAAATCGCTTATTGTCACGTGTAGGCTTCAATGAAGTTACTGTGAAAAGCCCCTAGTCGCCACATTCAGGCGCCTGTTCAGGGAGGCATTTACTTTCCAGAGCACCTCACACCAGACCCCCCCTCCTCTATAACCTCTCCCAACTCTTCCACCCACTTTGCTTTGATCCCTTCCAGTGGTGCCTTATCGTCTTCTAAAATAGCTCCGTACACCGCTGACACTACCCCCTTCTCCAGTCCCCTTGTCGTCAGCACCTCCTCCATCAATGTGTTCCTCTGGGAAGCTCTGTATCTCCTTTCTGGCAAAATCTCGAACCTGCATGTATCTGAACATGTCTCCCTGCTCCAGCCCATACTTCGCTTCCAGCTCGTTTAATCCTGCAAACCGACCCCTCAGAAACAAATCTTTTAGCATCTTAATCCCCTTCTCTTCCCATTGTGGGGTAATTATTGATTTCTAACCATTTACTTGTTTCCATGTAGATGGCTAATGGGATATTGTTATGATTATCAAAGATTCCCTGGAGAGTAGATAATTTATGAAGGATTGTATTTAGCCCTCACTAAGCTGGTGATGGAACATCTTTGTGGGACACAGATGATGTAATTAATGGGAGTAATCAGGTCTGTCTGTGCAGTCAGTTAGAAGATTTCAAGTTGAACAGCGGTTTTGCCAAATGCTGTCAGATTGAGCAGAAGAGTCGAAAAAGACAGAAGAGTACTGGATGTGGTCTCGAATGTGCGTGTGCGTGTGCGTGTGTGTGTGTGTGTGTGTGTGTAACAGCTCCGCACAGAGATAAGCTACGCACCTGTTGTGTTAACTTATTTATAAGTGGCATTTGAACTATATTGGGTGGCTTTATTGGAATCAGTGGCAGGTGCAGATGGGAAGTTTTTTTTCCTTTTGTTTAAGAATTGTTCAACTGACAATTATAAAACTATTTCTTTGAAGTTAATGTGGTTAATTCTGTGGTTAAGTTAAAGTTTGCATTAACATAATAGGTACAGTTTTGCAAATATAAAAATTGTTTGGGGTTCTTGTCTGATATCCTTACAAAAGTTGAAGTCCAGTATCCTAACAATAAAAGCAATTTTCTTCAGCTGGGGGGTGGGGGGGACCTAGGACAAGGGGGCATATCTGTGCAATTAGAGGTAGGTAGACAGGGGTGATGTCAGGAAACATGGCTTCACACAATAATTAGTGAAAATATGGACCCCCCACATAAACACACTTTAGACTGGTGGTCCATTAAAACTTTCAAAGTAGATTTTTGTTTGACATGATGATGTAATGAATGGTGGAACAGTTTCAAGGGGCCGAATGGCCTACTATTTTCCTTCCTGTGGTTTAACTGTCTGCTGATGTTCACATGTGCAATTTACACTTATGTGTGTATATGTGTAATTTTCTTTAAATGTTATTCATCCGTAACACTTTTCAGTTCTGGTGAAGGATAGATAGAAGTCATAGTCATAGAATTTACTACATAGAAGGAGGCCATTCGGTCTATCGAATCTACACTGGCCCCTGAAAGAGCACCTGACCTAAGCCAACACCACCACCCAATCCCTGCAACCCACCTAAACTTTGTAACTAAGGGGCAATTTAGCATCACCAATCGACCTCACCTGCACATCTTTGGACTGTGGGTGGAAACCGGAGCACCCAGAAGAAACCCACACAGACACGGGGAATGTGCAGACTCTGCACAGACAGTGACCCAAGCTGGGAATCAAACCCGTGTCCTGTGAAGCAACAGTGCTAACCACTGTGCTACCATGCCGCACACCAAATGGCAATTTGTTGATTTGCAGCACAGGTACTGACTGATCTCCAGAACATTCTGTTTTTATCTCAGAATTTTGGAGTCTGCTTTGTTTTGTTTCGTGTTCCATAGTTTAGTAACTTGAGGAATCCAGCGGTAATGGGTCAAAGATTTATTGAATGATGTACAAAATTCTGCTTGCGACAGTAACTCTCTCCCAATCCAGTCCCTATTGGGACAACTAACAACTGTGGGCCCTGCTCTGGCCGGCATTTATGTGTAATCTTTAATGAGCTCCAGCAGGGGGTCCTCCGCCCTGTACCTGCAAAGCTCGTACTCCACAGGACCCACGGGGAGATCGACAATGGTTTCTCTTTGGTCCTCGTGGAGGTTATGACACATATCTGGTTACTAAGAGATGGATGAACATGGCCATTCTCCTGATCTATTTCCTCTTTATCTAGGGGGGAATTTGCTCCTAGTTTTCAATTAGTTTAAATTTGGATTTGTTTGATTTTTAATCAATACAATTTCGAACAATGAGTAAACACGACCTTCAAATATGTTTCATTTTATACTAAGGCCCATTTATGTTCTGGCCTCTGTACATTATAATGCAGAGGGTTTAGTTACTCAAAATCATAGACACTTTCAATAGACGTTAGTTCCCATCATCTTAAAGAATGCTTGAGAATTTGAGCTGCAATGTTACTCCTAGTCTTGCCCACATCCTGCCCATTTAACTTAGGAAATCAGTCAAGATCCTTTGGCTGATGTTCAGAATCTGTCTCACGAATGCGAAATGGATGATGGAGAGCTTGGCCTGAATGGCCTGAATATAGGGATGGCCGAGTCTGAAGCCACGACCACCCGTGTGCCAAATAGGCTAATCCTGTGGGCAGAGCAATGCCTCCTTTATGTGTTGTGCTGCCGTCGCTGCACAACAGAGCATCACAACCAATGTTTGAGTGCGATTACACATGGCTTTGTGCTGCTTCGTGTGAGCACACACATGCCATTGTTTCTGCAGTCAGCACAGGCATCTGTGTGTCTCTGCAGCTACTTGAATCAGTGCCGGGCGATGTCATGTAAATAGGCTCATTCAGCCTGTACCTGTGACTCAGGTTACACTAACAGGGGGCCTGTGCCTTCTCTCATTGTTCCTGGCAATGTTGCACCATCATAGATCAATTACTGCAATGCTTGGTCTGTGGACAAGGCGCACCCTTCTCTGTGGGCGAAGTAAATTCTTTTATGTATTGAAACCCGGGGCTTTTGTTATAACAAATTTCTGCCATGTTGTATTTGATTTGTTTTCTGTATCAAATTAACAGAATCATTGAAATAACATCGCAGAAAGTGACCATTCAGCCCACCACGCCAGTGCCAGCTCTTCAGCAGTAACTGTCCATTTCCACTTCCTTGCCCTGTCTTTCCCAGTATTCATTTACAAAATTCTTTTAAACAGGGACATTGAAATTGTAAGTAGGCCAATCAACCCTTTTAACCTGTTCCACCATTCAAATGATGGCTCATTATTGTCAATGGGGAGGCCCGAAAAAGGAGAGTCGGAAGAATTTTATTTCCTACCCACGCCAGGAAATTCAATAACAAAGTAACAGTCTATGTCCAAGTTAAATGGACAGGATGTGTCCCGGGACCATCCCGGGATGCCGGCTCCTTCCTGGGCCGGCTTTCATTTCGGGGAATTAACAAGCCCGCTGTTTGGCCTCCGCCCCTCAGCGGGGGAGCACGTATTCCACGAGCCCCACGGGCGATCAATCGGGTCGTCCCCATGGGTCTCGTGGGGGTTATAGTATCCCCCCCCCCCAAAAAAAGTCCGTAAACCCCTCCGTCGTAGGGAGTGGAGGAGGTTGTCTTCTCCACTTTGCCGCAGTTGTGCCTGGGTCGGAGGGAGTGTAACATGTCGGGGAGTGTCGTTTCTGCATCGACTGGCTGGGCAGCACTGATCGGCGATCATTCTCAGATGAGACCATCGTCTGATTCAGAACCCTCCACCACACATCTCAGTATTGAGGCCCCCAGGGGGTAATACCCCGGGGCCCCTTGTGCCAGGTAAGCGGGATGGTGGACGGACTCTCTGGTGGGGTTTGTCCTAACTATGGCTCACTGCTCCAGAGGTGATCTAGGTTTTCCAAACTGTCTGTTCTCGAATCCTTATTTGCTAAGATACTGGTCCAGTTTGTTTCCCCACAGTCCGTGGAATCCACTGGGCAACGTTTCCGAAGTTGCGAACGGATACTGTGTCACCAGATCGGAAACGTCTGATCAGTGACCATCTGCCTCAGTACTGCCTCTGAAGGTATTTACAGGGTTCTAATTTTCCAGGAACATTAGGCTAAGGCAGGTTCTGAGCCTCCAGCCTATCAACAGCTCAACTGGTGACACTTTGGTCATGGCGTGTGGTGTGGTTGGGTAGCTGAACAAAAAGTGCACCAGCCTGTCTCCACAGATCCCGCGGCCTGTTTCCTCGCACCCTTCTTGAAAGTCTGCACTGCTCGTGCAGCCAGACCATTTGAGGAAAGGTGGTATGGGATCGTCTGGATGTGCTTCACCCTGTTTGTCTTCATGAAGCATGCAAACACTTGACTGGTGAATGGGGTACCATTGTTCGTGACTAGTACCTCTGAGATGCCACGGCTACTGAAAGGGAGCCGTAGCTTCTTGACGGTGGCCTTTGAAGTGGTGGGCGAAATTTGATGGACGTCTAGCCATTTAGAATGGCCATTCGCTATCAGCAAGAACATTGAGCCTCAGAAAGTTCCAGCAAAATCTGCGTGTTAGTGCAACCAAGGCCAACCCAGCTGTTGCTATCATTGGAGTTGTACGGCTGGTGGGAGCGTCTGATATTCTTGGCATGTAGTGCATTGCTGGTCCAGTCATTCAATCTCGTCATCCAGGCCTGGCCACCACATGTACCTCCTGGCTAGCATTTTCATCTTTGACACCCCCGGGTGTTCATTGTGTAGATCTTGGAGTACGGCCTGTCTGCACTGGCTTGGGATCACAATGAGAGTTCCCCACAGGAGGATACCATTATTGTACACTGAGCTCTTGCTGCTTGGTCTCAAAACCCCGCAGCTGCTTGGGCAGTTTCCCTTGCTGGCCCCCGTGTAAGATGACATGGTGTAACTTTGCCAATACTGGGTCCTTCAGTGTCCAGTCGAGTATTTGTGTGGCCGTGCCCGCAAGATGTCCATAAAATTTAAAGTCGCTACAACCTCATAGATTTCATAGAATTTACAGTGCAGAAGGAGGCCATTCAGCCCATCGAGTCTGCACGGGACCTTGGAAAGAGCACCCTACTTAAGCCCACACCTCCACCCCATCCCCGTAGCCCAGTATCGCCACCTAACCTTTTTGGACACTAAGAGGCAATTGATCATGGCCAATCCACCTTACCTGCACATCTTTGGGCTGTGGGAGGAAACCGGAGCACCCGGAGGAAACCCACGCACGCACGGGGAGAAAAAGAAACTCCACACAGACAGGCTGGAATTGAACCCTGGAGCTGTGAGGCAACAGTACTAACCACTGTGCCACCGTGCCTCGTCAGTCCTTGGTAGAGATGGGGGCATGTCGGCAAGGGAGCCGGCTCAGAGCGTCCGCATTTGAAATCTGCGTGCCAGGGTGATGTTCAAACACATATTCGTATACCACCAAGACAGGTGACAGGTGACCTTGCTGTATCCGGGTAGATTCTATGGCAGAATCGCCTTGTCCTCATTAAACAATCCGAGCAATGGCTTGTTATGATCAAATGATCCGTTATGATGGTGAATCGACGCCCATACACATACTGGTGAAATTCTTTCACCATAAAGACAATGACCAGCCTTTCTTTGTCAATCTGGGCATCATTGCGCTCAGCGGCGGCCAAAGTCTGTGAAGCATCGGCTATCGGTGTCTCCTGTCCATCATCCATGTGGTGGTAAAACACTGCATTGAATGCGTATAGTGAGGTGTCACAGGTAACCAAAAGGGTCTTCAGGTGGTCAGAATGGGTTAACAGCCCTGACGATGATTGCCTCCTCTTTACCCTGGCAAAGGCTTCTTCTTGTGGCACACTCCATGCCCATTCTTGATGCTGCTTCAGTAATTCCTGCAGTGGTGTGAGGATGGTCACCAGGTTAGGGATAAACATCCCATAATAATTCACAAGTCATGAGAATGACCGCAAATCAGTCGCGACTCTGGCGCTGGGGCTTATTTTATTGCTCGAACCTTCTCCTCTACTGGGTGCAAGCCATCTCGGTTGACACGATATCCTAAGTCCATGACCTTTTTGGCGTTGATAAATGTATTTTCCTCTCTTGAGGCAGTCACCTGTCTTGGAAAACCAGAGGAATACATTTTCCAGCTTGCTCAGATTCTCCATTTCGGTGGCTCCCTGGATGTTAGCCAGGTAGACTGCCACTCTCAGTAGTCCTTGGAGGATGTTGTCCATGACTCTCTGGAAAATAGCGCAAGCCGATGACACTCTGAATGGCAATCTTGTGTATTCATATGAGGTATTACTGATCACAAATTTTCTGGAATTTGCATGTAGTTCCAACTGGGGGTATGAGTGACTCATATCCAGTTTAGAAAAAGTGTGTTTCCAGCCAATTTTGTGCGGAGGTCTCCTATTCACGTCATCGGGTCCAGATGAGAGGCCTTGTTTACTGTTAGCTTGTAATCCCCGCACGGCTGGGCGGTTTTATCTGGTTTCAGAACCGGGACTACAGGTGCTTCCGAATCTACAAATTGTACCAACCAAATGATTCCTAGACTTTCCTATTGGTTGATTTCATCCTCCACCTTTGTCAGCAATGCGGAGAGAACTGTGCAGGCCCTGAAGTAATTTGGTTGGGTATCAGTATCTATGTGTATCTTGGTCACGGCACCTTTGATCTTACCCAGGCTTCCCTGAAAAACGCCCAGATACTTGCCAGGACTTTGTATAATTCCCCAGTGTCCAACATGAAAATCTGTTGTCAGTCCAAACAGAGCCTCTGCAGCCAATCACGGCCCAGCAAACACGGGCAGAAACCCAGCACTATTATCAAGGGCAGTCTGACGGACTGTTGTCCAATGGCAACTGGGATCATTGTTGTACCTGCGATGCTTAGAGGTTCCCCCATGTAGATGCCAATCTCGTTACGTTCTCTTAGAGATCAGGGCACCCTTTCAAAATGGCGGCCTAATCTCTGAGGAGCCGGTCTGATTAGTGAGTTCAGTTCCCAGCGATGAAAAAATTTCTAAGGGAGTGATCTGACTGAATTGCAACAGAGTTCCGTGTCGAGCGCGTTTAGCCGGGTGTTTCCCGACGCTCGCAGCACTAAGAAAGACCACGCTATCGAACGGGATTCTGTTGCAAACGGGACCTCACGGTGGAACGCCCCACCGAGGCCACACTTAGTCCCATTTCCTGCACTGAGGAGCTCTGCTCACCAGACCACCTCTATCCTCCCCCCCCCCCGGCATCCCACATAATACGGGCAGGGCACCCACGAGCCTGATGCCCAGCATGGGCACAATGCCAACCTGGCAGTGCCACCTGGTTGGCACTGTTGCTTCACAGCGCCAGGGATCCGGGTTTGATTCCTGGCTTGGATCACGGTCTGTGAGGAGTCTGTACGTTCTCCCCGTGTCTGCGTGGGCTTCCTCTGGGTGCCCTGGTTTCCTCCCACAAGTCCCGAAAGTCGTGCTTGTGAGGTGAATTGGACATTCTGAATTCTCCCTCAGTGCACCCGAACAGGCACCTGAGTGTGGCGACAAGGGCATTTTCACAGTAACTTCATTGCAGTGTTAATGTAAGCCTACTTGTGACACTAATTCAGATTATTATTATAAGATGATACTGCCAGGATTCCCAGGTGGCACCAGCAGTACCAGGGTGCCACCTTGCCCAGAGGCCAATCATCGTGGGCCTCCGTCCTCCTGGGAGACACCCATAAGTGCCGTTCCTCATCTGTGGGGACCAGTACTGAACTTGCCTATGGTCTCTGAGGCAAAAGGGTTAGATCCCAATGCCACATGTAAATCAGGCGAGCTGCATATTCGTGTGAGACTAGCTACTCGCTCTAATACGCTGATTTGCCCAATACCGAACCCGCCCACAATGGGCAGGATCCAGATCGTGACTTCTCGCGAGATCCCCTTAGACCCTGCGAGGCGCGGCAAGCCGGGTAGATCCCAGAAGAGGCATCTCCCGGCATCTCTTGGCCATGTTTGCGCCCCTGTTCACCTGAATGTGTGGGCTAGACTGGGGAGAAATTCCCTAAGGCCCAGGAAAATGACTAAGTGTGGTTAAATAGCAGTGTAGGTCTCACCGACAAAGCCGGCGGAACACCCAGCCAAACCCGTCCAAAGTGACGTTAGAAACCTTTATGTTAAATCGCACCCATAGTCTTGCATAAATTAAATCATCGGATTACCGCGTTTTTGCAACATTGGTAGAGACTGGATTTAACAATTGCAAATACCTCTTTAAAAAACATTCCAGGGTGGATCTATTTTTAAATCTGTTTCATCCCAATCTCTGTAAATGGTTTGTTACAGGCTGACCCAAGACCAGCACACTGCGCTTCCTCATATCCGGCGCAAGGATAGCGGAAGAAAAATCCCCCTTTTGAACCAAGTGGAACTGATGAAAATCTGAGACGAGGCGAGACGGCCTGCTTGATAGAGTCTCACGCCATTTGCCAAAATGAAAGGTGAAACTTTCCCCAAATCATCTTGCCTCTTTTTTTGTGTGTCAAGATAGAAGCTGCATCACATTGAAACTAAAACAGTAGCCGAACAGGGCCACAAGATAAATGGTTAAACACTCGACTGTGGCATCGCTTTGGAAAAGTTAGCTCCTGCATGTGTCATTCAAACCTAGTTCTGTCTGCAGCACAGTGTAAGTCACAGAAGAAGTGAGTATGGGAGCAGTAGCTAAATGTAGGGCAGCAAACTGCAGAAGAACACAGCTCATGTTGTCAGGCTGGAATGTGTGGACTGCCACAGATAAACCTCGGCTCTCAGTGCCCGAGGCATTTGTCAGCAGCGTGTCCTTGGGCTGCTCCTGCCTCTTCATATCTCACACTGCTCTCATCAGACAGCGAATGTCTCTCTTACACCAGTGGCAAGCAGGGATTACCAGCAGTGGACAAAGGTGTTTTGTAAATCTGCCTCTGTTCGCTTTTAACCCTTCCATACTTAGCATGTCCCCGGCAAGTGGCTTGTGCATTGAGCTGCTCTGAGTAATACTGTGGTGTTTTCACACGGATTATTTGTATAATGTCATCTCTGCTTTATGTTCAGTGAAAAAATTTTTACTTCATAGAATCATAGAATTATAGAATTTACAGTAGAGAAAGAGGCCATTCGGCCCATCAAGTCTGCACCGGCCCACTGAAAGTGCATCCTACTTAAACCCACGCCTCCACCCAATTCCCGTAATCCAGTAACCGCACCTACCTTTTGCACACTAAGGGGCAATTTACCATGGCCGATTCACCTAACCTGCACATCTTTGGACTGTGGGAGGAAACCAGAGCACCCGGAGGAAACGCATGCAGTAAGAGGGAGAAAGTGCAAACTCCACACAGATAGTCACCCGAGGTCAGAATTGAACCAGATCCCTGGAGCTGTGAGGCAGCAGTGCTAACCACTGCACCGCTGTATTTGATGTGCTGATCATATTCAGAGCCTGTATCCAGTGTTTCTTTATGTGTGCCACAGAGCACAGTAAGAATAAAGTGAACAAGTAGCTATTTGTGGAAGTACCACCAATTTAACAGTATCATGGGTTAAAAGATTTGACTTCCGGGCCAATTGACGAATTTAAATGTTGACACCACAATAACCAAATCCCTTAAGTAACACTTTGCTGAAGTCTTGCCTCTGAGTGGGCAAATCAGGTAGAGAGCTGGAGGTGTAACCATTCTTGGATAAAGGATTACCAAAGCTTGGTCGAGATTTCCTTGAGACCTATTGCCCTAAATTTCATCTGATTCCAAAATGTCACACTTGGGACAATAAACCGTCGTACAATTTCTGTTTGCAACTTATTTTCTAATACAATTATAAATTGAATGTCTGCCTGTTTGTTTGCTTGTGAATTCCTCTGAGTGTCCTTGAGCCAATCTCTACCAAACTTCGTGGGATGATACCTTGGACCAATGTGCATGTCCTAGGGGATGACATCTAACCACCCCAATCAGAGACTTTTGAGAGATCCTCAGGGAAACTAATTGTAATGGAAAAGAACTTGCAGAATTTGATCAGGAGAATGAGGCAAAGCTTATTGAGGGCCAGGCTGCTGAATATAGAAGGATAATGGAGGTTATTAATGGTAATAATAGTGTTATGAGTCTCATCCAAGCTCCTGATGAATAGAAAAAACTTTCATAATTTCTCTAATCATAGCCAGAGTTTCATCACAAGAACAGATTGCTCTACCAGTCGGATTTTCATCCATACTTGCCAGGAGGTAGGACAACTCTGCCTTTAAATTAGCTCTTAACATACAACATGAGGAGACCAACAAGCAATATTGAGAATCATTTAGCAAAGGCCAACTTTAGAAAGCAATGCAAAGTTGCCATCTGTCACACAAGGCTTCACATAATGGACTTCAAGATTTCAAAGAAAATTATGGGAGATCTTGGGGCAGCAGGGTAGCATGGTGGTTAGCATAAATGCTTCACAGCTCCAGGGTCCCAGGTTCAATTCCCAGCTGGGTCACTGTCTGTGTGGAGTCTGCACGTCCTCCCCCTGTGTGCGTGGGTTTCCTCCGGGTGCTCCGGTTTCCTCCCACAGTCCAAAGATGTTCTATCTTCCCTTGATTCCCCCAGAAGACTTCAAGCAAATTCTTCCAGTTATAGAACATAGAACATAGAACAATACAGCACAGAACAGGCCCTTCGGCCCTCGATGTTGTGCCGAGCAATGATCACCCCACTCAAACCCACGTATCCACCCTATACTGTAACCCAACAACCCCCCCCCCTTACTTTTTAGGACACTACGGGCAATTTAGCATGGCCAATCCACCTAACCCGCACATCTTTGGACTGTGGGAGGAAACCGGAGCACCCGGAGGAAACCCATGCACACACAAGGAGGACGTGCAGACTCTGCACAGACAGTGACCCAGCCGGGAATCGAACCTGGGACCCTGGAGCTGTGAAGCATTTATGCTAACCACCATGCTACCGTGCTGCCCCTAATGCCACGAGCAGGGTGAAATTCAAGCATATTTCCACTTTGGAGTAATGTTGAACCCTTAAAATTGACTGTGGATATGAGCATTTCCCTATCGGGAGATGAGAAGTGACTGTGAATATGAGCATTTACCTATCAGGAGATGAGGAAGATAACAATTTCGCAAATTCGTAACTAACTATTGGAAATGGCAAGATTCCCTTTGTTCCTAATTTTGACCAAATTGCAATGCCAGATGGATGTGAAACAAGTGTTCCAAATTGTCACAGAGGAACTTAAGAACAGAATCCTCCTAAATATCAAACCGAAATACAAAAATGCTGACTGGTCATGTGCAAGTGCCATTTTAGCTCCATAAATTGTTTTGAGGCTGGTAAGATTAATGAACAATTATTGAAAGAAATTCCATGGGAAGGAGCATCATATACGTCATTGGACACTACCAGATGTTGATGATGCAACACAATACTCTGTAGAGTTTCTCAATTCTCTGACATCACCAGACATGCCTCTTCACAATTGACAATCGAAAGTTGGTGTTCCAACTATCTTGTTGAGACATTTTCATGCCCTGGATTTTGCAATGAAACAGCACAGTAATAAAAATTTACTACCTCATGTTTTGGAAGCTACAATCACAATAGAGTGGTGAAGATATCTTTATTCCAAGAACCTCAATGACCTCATAAAACTAAGTTCTTCAGTTTCCAATTTCCAAACATAGTTTGCTTTGAAATATCAGGACCACATTCCGGTGGCAGCCATGTAGTGAGAGGTCACTTATTTGGTAGCTTCTGCTCATGGTGGACTTTTGGGACCTTTTCCCCCAATTTATGGGGGATTTGACCAGTACAATTGGAGACTGGTGAGACAGAGAAGAGGAATCCCCCACCAGTTTATGAAGCTGCGGACCATAAGTGGTCTGCAAAGGAGAGATTGTTGGGCAAAGAAGAGAGTGGAGCCCGCAGCACAGGTAAACATGGCGGAGGTTGAGGAGCTAAGATTGATGGCCCAGTGGCCAATGGAAAGGCTGGTGAAATTCCTCCAGGAGAGTTTCGCCAAGCAAAGACAGGAGCACCTGGACCCGATTAAGACAGGGATTGACCGGGTGGAGCAAAGGTTGGAAGCCCAGGGACTGGCGATCCAGAAGGTGGAAGAGAAGGTGGCTGAGCGCGAGGAATAGCTAACTGGATGGCAATGGAGATGGATCTGATGAAGGACCATCAGAAAAGGTTGCAGGAGAAGGTGGAGGATTTGGAGAACAGGTTGCGCAGACAGAATTTGAAGATCGTTGGCCTCCCAGAGGGCATCGAGGGATCGGACGCAGGGGCATATGTGGTGCGTATGTTTGAGAAGCTGCTTGGCAAAGGTGCGTTTGCCCGACAGCCACAAGCCACAAGCAAAGTGTGCTTGCGAGGAAGCCGCGGATGAATGATCCGGCGAGGGCGATTGTGGTGCGAATGCACCGTTTCCTGGATAAGGAACAGATCTTGAGGTGGGCCAGGCAGACAAGGAGCTGTAAATGGAAAGACAGTGAGCTGCGCATTTATCAGGACTTGGGTGCAGAACTGGCCAAAGAAGAGCGAGCTTTAACAAGGTTAAGTCTTCAAGAAGAGGGTGAAGTTCATCATGCTGTACCCAGCTGATTTGTGGGTCACTTACGAGGGCCAAGAACATTATTTTGGATCGCCGGATGAGGCGATAAACTTTGTCAAGGACAGGAGACTGGCAGGTGATTGAGGAAATTGAACTTGGGGGTGAGTAATTCTGTTCCTGTGCTGCTAAATCTGTTTTTTTGAGCTGTGAATGTAGTGTTTTTGTACCGATGTTTTGGGAAGTTGCTTAGTTTTGTGTGCGGGTTAACTTTGTTTTTGTGGGGGGATGGTGAGTGGTATTTTCTCCTTTGTGTTTGTTGGGGATTGTGCTGCTTTGCATATGTATGTTTGAGCAGGGGGGGGGAAGGGAGAACATTAGGGGGTAGGATGCTTGGCGCCATGGGCGGGGCTACCAGGCTAGCTGGGCAGGCTAGCTCACGGAAGCGCAGTGGGGGGGGGGCGAGCTGGTGACTAGTTTGATATGGGGGGTTGAGGTTGTTGTTTTCTTAGTGGGGAGGGAGAGGGTGGGAGGGGGGATTTGTTCTGCTAACAGGGGAGGGACTAGCGTTGGGAGACAAATGGGAGGTCGAGGATAGTCGGCGCCCGAGGGCGGGCCTAAGCTGACGAAGGACGCAAGCTGGAGGCTGGCCTAAGAAGGATGATGGTTGATCGGCAGTGGGAGGGGGGATGTGCCACTCAACCAGGCTGATCACATGGAACGTGAGAGGGCTGAATGGGCCAGCCAAGAGGGCTCACGTGTTCACGCATTTGAGGAGGTTGAAGGCGGTCGTGGCAATGCTACAAGAGACACACCTGAGGGCTGTGGGATCAGACTAGACTGAAGAAGGGGTGGATCGGGCAGGTAAATCGCTCAGGGCTGGTCTCTAAGACTGGGGGGGGGGGGGGGGGTTGTGATCCTGATCAATAAGCGGGTGTCATTTGAGGTAGGGAGTATAGTGGCGGACTCAGGGGATAGGTATATCATGGTGAGCAGGAAGCTGGAAGGGATGCCGGTGGTATTAGTGAATATTTACGCACCAAATTGGGACAGCGCAGAATTTATGAGGCGGGTGTTTTGGAAGATCCCGGACCTGGACTCGCAAAAAGCTGATCATGGGGGGGGGGGGGGGGGGATTTCAATACGGTCATTGATCTGAGGTTGGACCAGTCGCGTTTTAGGACAGGGAAAGTGCCAGCCGCGGGGAAAGAGCTAAAGGTGTTTATGGAACAGAGCGGGGGGGGGGGGGGGGGGGGGGGGGGGGGTTGCTCAGGGTAGACCTGTGAGGGTTTGGACGGCCAAGAGCAAAGACATTTTATTTTTTTTCCCACATGCACAAATTGTACTCTGGGATTGTTTTTTTTTCATTTTAAACATGGCTTTACTGGTGGGGGTGGTGGATACCGAGTATTCGGCGATTGTTGTGTCGGATCATGTCCCACATTGGGTGGATCTACCGGTCAGCAAGGAAAGGGGTCAGCGCTCACAATGGAGATTGGATGTAGGGCTGTTAGCGGATGAGGGGCTGTGCAGGCTGGTGAGGGAGGACATCTAGAATTATTTGGAGATAAATGATACGGGGGAAGTTTTGGCAGCAACGGTATGGGATGCGCTGAAGGCAGTGGTTAGGGGGGAGCTAATTTTGATACGGGCTCATAGGGAGAAGGTGGAGTGGGCAGAGATGGATAGGCTGGTGAGGGAAATATTCCAGGTGGACAGAAGGTATTCTGAAGCCCCGGAGGCGGGGCTGTTGAAGGAGCAGCAGAAGCTGCAGATGGAGTTTGGTCTGATATCCACAGGCAAGGCAGTGGGGCAGTTGAGGAAGGTGCGGAGGGCGATATATGAGTATGGTAAGAAGGCCAGGAGGATGTTGGTACACCAGATGAGGAAGAGGGAGGCGGCCTGGGTGATAGGAAGAGTGAAGAACAGGGGGAGGAACACGGTCTTGGACCCAGCAGGGGTGAATGGGCTGTTGAAGGAGTTTTATAGTCGGGTGTATGAGTCAGAACCCCCAGCTGGGACGGGGGGGATGAGGCAGTTTTTGGGAGGGTTGGAGTTTCTGAAGGTGGAGGAAGGGATAGTGGATGGGTTGGGAGTCCCGATCAGGATTGTGGAAGTAGTAGAGGAATTGAGGCCATGCAGTTGGGCAAGGCCCCCTGACCGGACAGCTACCCATGGAATTCTGCCAAAAGTTCTCTGGGATACTGGGCATGCTGCTGGTGAGGGCATTTAACGTGGCGAGGGAGCGAGGTGTCCTTCCCCCAACAATATCGCAGGCCTCAATATCATTGATCTTGAAGCGGGAGATGGACCCAGAGCAATGTAGGTCACAGACTAATCTCCCTACAGAATGTTGATGCCAAATTGCTAGCCAAAACTTTGGCCTCAAGGATAGCGGATGGTGTTCCAGAGGCCCGTGCCTGCGTGGGTTTCCTCCGGGTGCTCCGGTTTCCTCCCACAGTCCAAAGATGTGCAGGTTAGGTGGATTGGCCATGTTAAATTGCCCTTAGTGTCCAAAAATGTTAAGTGGGGGTTACAGGGTTACGGGTATAGAGTAGATATGTGGGCTTGAGTAGGGTGCTCTTTGTAAGGGCCGGTGCAGACTCAATGGGCCGAATGGCCTCCTTCTGCACTGTTACTTCTATGATATATGAGGTGATAGTGGAAGACCAGACGGGGCTTGTTAAAGGCAGGCAGCTAACAGCCAATGTTAGAAGGCTCCTAAATGTGATCATGATGCCCTCCGAGGGGAGGGAGGCGGAGGTAGTGGTCGCTATGGACGTGGTCTAGGCCTTCGACCGGATGGAATGGAATTCTCTGTGAGAGGTCCTGGGACAGTTTGTGTTTGGGCAGGGCTTTATTGACTGGTTTCGGTTACTATACCAGGCACCGGTGGCAAGTGTGCGGACGAATCGGCTGAGTTCGGACTACT
This sequence comes from Scyliorhinus canicula, assembly GCF_902713615.1. Classification (NCBI taxonomy): domain Eukaryota; kingdom Metazoa; phylum Chordata; class Chondrichthyes; order Carcharhiniformes; family Scyliorhinidae; genus Scyliorhinus; species Scyliorhinus canicula. The sequence continues at coordinate 107,841,288 of NC_052157.1, read as the reverse complement.
TTAAGTTGCACTGAGGGACAAGGCAAGGATGTCCTCTCTCCCCACTGTTGTTTGCCTTGGCCATAGAGCCATTGGCGATGGTGCTGAGAGCATCAAAGGACTGGAAGGGGATAGTCAGGGGGGGATGGAATACAGGGCCAGCAAACCATGTCCATATGTTTATGGTATGTCCAAAGCTTAGGGGATTCTGGCAGGGATTTGCGGATGTCATGTCCAAGGTACTAAAGACAAGGGTGGTGCAGAGTCCAGAGGTGGCGATTTTCAGAGTGTCGGAAGATCTGGGAGTACAGGGAGCGAGAGAGGCTGATGTTTTGGCCTTTGCCTCCATTTTACAATCATAAAAACAAATATGCGATGAGTTTTTAAAATGCCCAGATTTTTATGATCTGGAATGGATTGCCTGGAAGAGTAATTGAGCCAAATGCAGTAGTAACTTTCAGAGAATTAGTTAGATACTTGAAGGGGAATTATTTGCAGTGCTGTGAGAAAGGACAGGAGAGTGGAATTGCTTGGGTAACTCTTTCAAAGAGTTGGCACAGATAACTGTGCTACATCATTCTCTGATTTCTTGTTTGCTGAGGGATACTAAAAGTATTTAACTGAGCTGAACTCTCAAATGCAGCATGTGTGCGTACCTGTTTGAGTTTCTGGTTGTATGAACAAGAATTGTGTGCGGGTATGTGTCTGTCTGATGTGGGGAACAAATATATGCTGCAGTGCCGATGTACAAGTCAGTCGAGAGCTGAGAAAGCAGATGGAATGATCAATGTTCACATTCTCACTGAAACTAATTCTTCGCAGAATTGTTACAACGGAGAAGGAGGCCATTCCTTTACTAATTTTCTCCCTAATTATTATCGCCTAACCATCAGCTAGGTTTGAAGTTTCTTGGGAACTTAGTACATAACTCATTAGTCTCAAAAAAAAATACAGCATGTTGCTATTCCCTTTTTTGATGTGCTAATTGTGGAAAAGTCCATTAGCGGAATTCTCCGCTGGCGGATCCTCTGATCCGCCGGCAATGTACCCAGGCCCACAACATGGGTTGGCTACAATGGGAAACCGCATTGGCTGGCTGTGGGAGCGTAAAATCCCACTACCAGCGATGGCGCGCCGCACCGGAAAACACGACTGGTGAACCGGAGAATCCCGCCCCTTATTTCTCCATATTTTAAATGTTGCACGTTTTGCTATGAGTGTAAAACGCGTTTATTGGGGTGTATTAACTTCCAAGTGCTTAACACCACTAGGCTCTGTCTTATGTATTTTTCAGCTTAGGAGTCGCCAGTTGCCATATAGACAACTCACATATATTCCAAGGTCAAGTTCAAAGTAATAAAACGATACACCGATTAGTAAGTTCCAAACGATAAATATTTATTATACAATTATAATAAATACGCATGCACACACTAAGGGACTAAGCTATGACTAAACTAAGCAAACAGAATACTTAACTACACAGGAACAGGCAAGGTCAGGGAGCGAGGCCTTCGTCCCGGTCTTGGGCTGCAACCTTCAGAAAGCGTGCTGGTCACTGGGGGTCTAGCGGGCTTAGTTCGCGTAGCGAGCGTCGTACTGGCACTTACGGTTCGGCGGCTGGTGCTCAACGGCTGGAGTCAGGATACAGCTTCAAGGTCTTGGTCAGGGCCGGAGCACGGAACAACAGACAGGACCATGTGTGGGGGTCTATATTTATAGGGGTCCCCAATGTCCTTCCCTCTTCTTGGGCGGGCTTTACCTTTGGTTATCTATTGGGTCAATTCCTCATCGATACTGTTTGAATTCCCCAATGCGAGGGGGTCTCCGTGATGGGGGGGGCGTTTCTTATGCCCTTTTGTTTGGAGGTTTCTGGTGCCTCGATGTCTGGGCCTTGGTTCGAATGTGTCCATTCAGAGTCAAATGTTTCTATTGTGTGGGTGTTCAGGTCTGATTGCCTTATTAGTATGCAAAGCGTTTTGCCATTTGCACCTAACTAAGGTCTTCTCACCTGAGCCCAAACTGGTTTCTGCTACTTGCAGAATGCAAAATGCTCTCTTTGCAGACTGCTGTTTTGGCTAAACTGCCTGTTTCCCTGCAGTCTTAGCGCTTGGCTTACTTTGTAGCTCAGCGTCCATTTTAGGTGGCTACACTAGTGATGGCAAATTTAAATGTAAATGAAGGGAAGAAAGGCTTATAATTCTGTAGCACCTTTGATGAGCTCAGGATGTCCCAAAGCACTTTATGGACAATTCAATATTTTTGAAGTGTAAGGATGAATGTAATCATCACGGTGTGGTTCATTGCAGAAGCATGAGTAAGGAGTTATTTTATTTTAGATTTGCACTTGCAATGTCAAGGCATACAAGACTATGGGCCAAGTGCTGGAAAGTGTGATTAGAATACTTAGGTGGCTGTTTTTGACCGGCGCAGACACGATGGGCCGAAGGGCTTTTTCTGTGCTCTATGACTCTCTATGACTCTATGAATGCCAGGCAATTAAGGAATGTCTGGCACATGGGCCATCCAATTAAACTGCATGAGATGTGGGGGCTGCCCAATATTGGGCCTAAATCGCCAACACGGGTGGCAAAGTGCTGCCAAGGTTACATTTATCGCTGTCTGCATAAGGAATGCACTCTCCTGTTCTTGCTACCTTGAAACATCTTGCTATTGCTTCCCTCAGTGAAGATTCAAAGCAACCAAGGAACTTACTGGGAGGGAACACCAACAATGGCACCTGGGAGAGACCAGGTGACCCATATTTCAGCAATGTCCCCTCCCCAAGCTGTAAGGGCAAGGCGGGAGGGGAGCAGGAGAGGGTCCCGATTGCCCAAGCAAACTTGGATGGAGATTGGTGAGGATCTGGATCCATTGCTGCAAGTGCATCAATCACCTCAATTGGTCAGTGAAGGTGAGTACAGCACATCTCATTTCACTTTGAACTAATGGGCTTGAGACTGGAAAGAGCCAGAGGTGTTGATGCTGAGAGCCATGGTGTACACCAAACCTCATGGGTTTCGGCTCATCCTGCAGCCTGGCGTAGACATCATTGATGGACTCCTGGACAGCTGCAGACTTTGACACTGCCACGTGGATATTTGGAAAAGTTCAGCCTCAGGTAGCAGACAACCTACTGGTGAAAGGTTCTTCTACAGCTATTGTCGTGCCCCTCTGCATCCTCCCGCAGCAGGCAAACCCAAATGCCAGTCTGCTTGCTGGGACTGGGTGAGAGGTTGGTGATGTGCCCATGCCAGTGTCTAGACCTCTCTCCCTCTGAACAGCCCTCTTCCTCCTTGAGAAAGCTAGCTGGAAATATGAAGACAGATAGTAAGAGTTCCCACTGCTATTTGAATAAGAAAATAATTAACACAGCAAGCATTGGTCTGATAGAAAGTGAGGCTGGGAAATTGATAATAGATATAAGGATCAATTGAACAGGTATTTTTCATTGGTCTTCGCTATAGTGAATGCAAGTCACATCCCAGAAATAGCTGTAAACCAGGAAAATGGAAGGAAGGGAGGAACTCAGGAACAAGAAAAGGGAAGTGGTACTGATCAGATTGTGGGCTGACAAGTCCCCGGGCCCTGATAGACAATATCCTTGGGTCTTAAAAGAACTGCTGAGTGAGATAGTTATTGTGTTGGATTTAACTTTCTCAAGTTCCCTGGATTTGGGGAAGGTTCTATTAGATTGGAAAATTGCCAATGTAACACCTTCATTCAAAAAGGGAGGGACTGAAAGCTCGAAACTACAGGCCAGATAGCTTAAATCTGTCATAGGTAAATGTTAGAAGCTATTATTAAAGGCATTCTGGCAGAGCACGTCGATAAGTTCACAGGCAGAGTCAATATGGTTTTGTTAAAGCAAAAATCATGTTTAATTTATTTATTAGAGTTCTTTGAAGAAGCAACATGTGCTGTAGATGAAGGGTTGATGTACTATACTTAGATTTCCAGAAGGCATTTGATAAAATGCCACATCAAACCTTATTACAGAAAATAAAGGTGCGCAGGGCGGCGCGGGTGATGCAGTGGTAGCACTGCTGCCTCACGGAGCTGAGGACCCAGGTTCCATCCCGGCCCCGAGTCACTATCTGTGTGGAGTTTGCACATTCTCCCCGGTGTGCAGGGTAGGTGGATTGGCCACGTGACATTGCCCCTTAATTGGAAAAAAGAATTGGGTACATTAAAATTTAGAAAAAAAAAGAAAGTACCGGTGCATGGTGTAGAGGCATAGATAGAATCATAGAATTTACAGTGCAGAAGGAGGCCATTCAGCCCATCGAGTCTGCACCGGCTCTTGGAAAGAGTACCCTACCCAAGGTCAACAACTCCATCCTATCCCCATAACCCCACCCAACACTAAGGGCAATGTTGGACTCTAAGGGCAATTTATCATGGCCAATCCACCTAACCTGCACATCTTTGGACTGTGGGAGGAAACCGGAGCACCCGGAGGAAACCCACACACACACGGGGAGGATGTGCAGACTCTGCACAGACAGTGACCCAAGCTGGAATCGAACCTGGGACCCTGGAGCTGGGAAGCGATTGTGCTATCCACAATGCTACCGTGCTGCCTGTAAAATATGTGTCAGAAGATTGGTTAGCTAACAGGAAACAGAGAGAAGGCATAAATTGGTCATTTTTCTGATTGGCAATATGTAACAAGTGATGTACCACAGTGCTGAAGCCCATCTTTGGAAATTTATATTAGTGGCTTGGACAAAGGGTTGCTTAATTTGCTGATGGAACAACATAGCAGAATTTGGTGGGCTTGATCCAATCACATTGCATCTGGCTTCAGGGTCAAAGCTGCAATAAACATTCTGGAAGTATTGGGAACAAAAAGTCTAGAGTGAGTGAGAAATTTAAGGAAATTAATATCATTATAAGATAATTTTTTTTGCAACATTTTTATTAGGTTTTTAACATTTTATGCATAAAAAAGAAAACACACCTCACTCCAAACAAAACTAGTGCAAAACGAAAACCCACAACAAACCCCCCCATACCCAATCCACCGCACCAACATCCTCCTCCCCACCCCCCCCCCCCCCCCCCCCCCCCCCCCCCCCCCCCCCCCCCCCCCACCCCCCCCCCCCCCCCCCCCCCCCCCCCCCCCCCCCCCCCCCCCCCCCCCCCCCCAGCAGCTGATGGTGACCAACTCTTTGAAATACAGAATGAGCTAGCACCATATTTTACAGAACCCCTCGATTGTCCCTCTCAAGGTGAACTTAACTTTGCCGAGATGTAGGAATTCCATTAAGTCCCCCAGCCATACTGAGGCACGGGGCGGAGAAGCTGACCTCGACCCCAACAGAACCTGCCTGCGAGCAATCAGCAAGGCGAAGGCTAAAGCACCTGCCCCTGCCCTGGTCTGTAGCTCTGGCAGGTCTGGCACCCCAAACATTGCCCCTAGGGAATTGGGCTCCAAATCCATTTGCAAGATTGCCGACATGGTGCTGGAGAACATGGTGCCCAAAACCTCCTCAGATCAGGACATAACCAGAACAATGTGAACATAATTGTCCGAGCCCCTCTCACACCGCTCACAATTGGCCTTCACTCCCTCAAACAACCAGTTCATCCTCGATCTCAATAAATGTGCCCTGTGCACCACCTTTAATTGAATCAACCCTAATCTTGTACACAAAGTTGTTGCATTCACCTGCGCAACTCAGTTGCTCCTCCAGTGCTATTCCCAACTCCTCCTCCCACTTTGCCTTAATCCCCTCCAGCGATAACATTTGATCCTCCAGAATCCTCCCGTAAATCCCCAAGGTAACTGCCCCCCGCCCATGCCCGCTACCTACAGCGTGGAGGACGGTATCAGTGGGAACGTTGGAAAGGGCTTCCTTGCTAAATCCTGCACCTGAATATACCGGAAAGTCCGTCGGAACCCAAACCTTTCCATCAACTCCATACACACGAATCGCCCCTCTAGAAACAAATTCCTCATCCCTACCACCCCCGTGTCCTCCCAGCCCTGGAACCTGGCATCTATTCTAGCCGGTTCAAACAGATGGTTTGCACAGATCGGCGCCATCTTCGACGCAGCCCCTAACTTTAAATGCGACCGAAATTGCCTCCACATCCTCAGAGTCTCTACCACCACCGGATTGCCTGAGTATTTCTCTGAGGATAACAGGATTAGCGCCATCACCAGCTCCCGCAACCCCAAACACTTACATGAACCCACCTCCACCTTAACCCAAATTTCCTCTTGGCCTCCGAACCAGCCAAGCACCTTCTTGCCGTTCGCCGCACAGTAGTAATAAATCCAAAACCACCCAACTGCCGATCCATCTGAAGCACCAATTTTCCGAATTCTGACTACCTTGCCCCGCCCAGATTAGTGATGGTACCGACCTCTCCACTCCCAGAAAAATTGCAAAAACACCGGCAGGCATTGGAATAAAAATAAAACTGTGTTAAAATACTCATCTTTATTGATTGAATCGGCTGGCCAACGACAGAGGGAAGCTATCCCACTTCTCTAAATCCTCCTTGACCCTCCCCACCAGGCTCGTGAAGATCAATTTACGGAGCCGGACCCAATCTGCACCCTCAGAGACCCGAGGTGGGACCTCGCCACATGAAACGGCAACCCCCCCCCCCAATACCATACCCCGCCCCAGCGGCAAAACTGAAAAGCACTTGCTCTTCCTCAAGTTCATTTTGTATCCCAAGAAAGCCTCAAATCAAGCCCAGAGCCCCAGTATATCCCCCACTGTGGGGATCAGATCCGAGATGTACAAAAAGTAATTGGCACATAGGGAAACCTTATGCTCCCCCCCCCCCCCCCCCCCCTCACTATCCCCCTCCACTGATCTTACTGCCCCTCATGATGTCCAAAGGCTCTACCGCCAGTGCAAACAGGAGAGGGGACATCGGGCACCCCTGCCTCGTTCCCCGATACAACTGGAAATATCCCAAATTCCAATTGTTCATGCGGACACTTGCCTGGGGCTCCCTATAAAGCAATTTAACACATGACACAAACTTGGGCCCTATCCCAAACCGTTCCAACACCACAAACGGGTAACTCCACTCCACCCTATCGAAGACCTTCTCCACATCCAGCTCCACAGTATCCTCCTGCTTCCTCCTTCCTGACGGGGAGAGCTCCATGGTTTACAAACACCTCATATTCGAAGACAACCACCCGCCCTTTACAAACCACATTTGGTCCTCCCCAACCTTCTGTAGAAGACCATCCTGAGATCCAGCACAGTAGCAAGAATCTTGGCATCCACCATTTAGTAGAGATATCGGCCAGTATGACACACACTCCACCTTATCCTTACCTTTCTTCAATAAGAACAAAATGGAAGCCCGCCTCATCGTCTCTGGGAGCACTCCCCTTTCCACCCCATCCTCAAACATCTCCACCAACAGCGGTAGCACATCACTCAGTGACTATGCCGCCTCCCTCTGGAACTGGCTCATGTCAGCCAGCACCTGGGCAATGCTGATGACGCCCTCAGTCATAACCTGTTGTGACTGGGCCAAGTTCTGGAGCACCGCTGCAATGTCCAGGTGGTCCTGGTACATAGCTGCCTGTGACAGAGCAGCCAAGTCCTGTGCCTCTGTGTCACCTACACAGAGTGCCCCAGGCCTTTGACAATCTGACCCACAGCTGATACCTTCGCCGCCAAGGCCTCCACCATAGGGGCAGCACAGTGGCTTCACAGCGCCAGGGTGCCAGATTCGATTCCCCGCTAGGTCACTGTGAGGAGTCCGCACGTTATCCTCCTATCTGCGTGGGTTTTCTCCGGGTGCTCCAGTTTCCTCCCACAGTCTAAAGATGTGCAGGTTAGGTGGATTGGCCATGATAAATTGCCCTTAATGACTAAAAAGGTTGGGAGGGGTTATTGAGTTACGGGGATAGGGTGAAAGTGAGGGCTTAAGTGAGTCGGTGCAGACTCGATGGGCCGAATGGCCTCCTACTGCACTGTATGTTCTATCTTCTATGTTCTATGGATGCCATCCGTGGTGTTGGCCTGGGTGGCACGCATTGTCAGCACCGCCTCCTGGCCCTGCCTCTTTGCTAAAGTGCCCAATCGAGGTGAGTGTCTTTGGGATAGTGGAGGGTGTTGCAGACAGCTGTGACCGGAAGGGGGTGGTGAGAGGGGGGGCGGGCTGGTGGTCAGGGATGGTGAGGGGGATGTCGGATGGTGGGGATACCACGCATGCCATAGGCAATTATAACCTGTCTCCTGGGACACTAAGTGATGCGCACACACACGTGCTGCAGTATATCATTTGGTTGCCCGATGCTGACCTCTTCTCAGTGACTGTCCTCTCTATGGGTCCACCAACCAGGTCCAATGCCCGTCGCTCCACTGCAGTGAAAAGCCAAAGGTCCGGTGGTCTATCACGATCATCCTCACAGTTCACAATACTTTGAAGTTTTGTGCCTTTCGCAAATTTTGAAATTGTGTCCTGCGCATCCAAGTTGGCTCTAACTTTGATGAGAAGCTTGTCACATGACACTTTATCAAATGCCTTTGGAAGTCTAGATACACTATACAACTACATTACCTCTCTGAAACCTCATTGAAGAAGAAAAGGAATTTATTTAAACATGATTTGCCTTTAACAGATCCATGCTAGCTTTCCTTAATTAATCCACATCCAAGAGACTGCTAACATCGTACAAATTACATTTTCTAAAAAGCTTTCCCACCACTGAGGTTAAATTGATTGACCAGTATTTGCTGGGCTTATCCTTGCACTGTTTTTGAACAAGGGTGAATCAATTGCGATTCTCCATCCTCTGGATGAATGGAGCATTGAAGGATTATGAGCAATGCTTCGCAATTTCCCTCGCTTTCCTCAGTGTATTTCATCCACTCCTGGTGATTTATCAAGTACAGCGAGCCCATCTAATACCTCCTCTTAATCAATTTTTAGCCCACCCAGCGTCTCAACTACCTTCCCTTTCTTCCTGATGTGAGCAGTATCTTCTTCCTTGATGAAGAAATGCAAAGTATTAATTTCGTATCGCAGCCATGCCGATTGTCTAGACACAGTTGCAGAATAAGAGGTAGGGTCTGTAGGACTGGGATGTGAAGGAATTTCTTCACTCAAGAGGGTGGTAAAATCTTTGGGATTCTCTACCCAGAGGGCTGTGGACATGAGTTATTGAGTATAAGAGAGAGATATATGGACATCAAGGAATATGGGGATAGTATGGGAAATTTTCATTGAGGTAGAAGACCAGTCATGATTTATTAAATGGTAGGGCATGGTCAAGGGGCTGAATGGCCTTCTTGTTCTCCTATTTCCCATGGTCCAATCATCCGATGTCCCTAATTGACCCCACTTGTTTTACCACTCATTTACTATTTATACTCCAGTAGAACATATTTGGATTCCTTTTTATTTTAGCTGACAATCTAATCTCATACTCTCTCTTTGGTCCTCTTATTTGCTTTTCCACTCCCACTCTAAACGTTTTACATCCAGCCTTTTTTCTCACAAGTATTACCAGTTATATGCACACTTCTTCATCTTCATCTTAATTTCTATCTCTTTAGTCATCCAAGGAACTCTGGATTTTTGGCTGTACCTTTCCATGTGGGAATGCACCTAAACTGTACTTGCCTATTTCCCAGCTACAGTTTTCTGCTGTGACTGATTAAGAACTCAGATTGTATATTTTTACCATATATATATATATATATATATACTCATGTCTCTTTCTAAATTTTAAAACTGAACCCTGGCTGTATAAGACGCTTAAAATAGTTGAACCTAGGTCTGTCTATGACCGCCAGAACAAACTAAGTTGCGTTGCAGTTTCAGAAAACTCACCTTGTTATCTCTGAGGAGTCAATAATGATCACTCATTGACTGCACAGCTCAATTTTAAAGAGAGCTATACAAAGGCCATTTGCACTTGATAACCTAGCTGGCCCACAGGAGGGTCTGCTAAGACAAAGGTCCTTTCATCTTTCCTTTCGGATGATAATAGCTGGGACGCTTAGCAATCTTTGAGACGCAGCTGAATTCCAGATGATGGACACACATCCTTTGTTGAACATCTGATGGAGAGGTGGTGGGCCATGTGACCTAGGCCACTGGCTTGTGGAACAAGTAATATTGCCTTGCTAAACTGTATAGCTCAGTCTGCCCTTTAACACCTGACTAGGAGCCTTACAGGAAGGAGTTCTGCCCAGGTTGAACACTTAGTCCCATCCACACTGCCTCTGTTGGAAATTCTGTGCCATCACCTACAAAAACAATTCATCTCTGTGTGCCTATCTCTTCTTGTGACGTCAACACCACCGGAAAAGTGAATTCTACAACATCGGTTTTCAGCTCACCAACGTCCATGAAGGAGGAGCTTTGATTCTGGACTTTGGAACCTAGGTGAACCGATATTTATTTTCTCTGTGGCCCCTGTACCATAAAACTTTCTTTTCCCTATCCCTCCTTTTTTTTACGACCTGAGTGCGGAGTAATGCTGGGAACCTTCCTTCCTGCGCTTTGAGCATGCGCACATAAACTAACCCTTTGAGTTCATCCTATCTTGAGTTTGCTGTGGGAATATTAGCAGAAGCTTGGATCACACAAAAACAGAGGGGTTGGAAAACATGCCACTGCTTATAAAGCAGGAAACAGGCCAAACTGTTTATGGGTGGGTGGTAAGAGGAGAAATGAGTGTTGCTTAAATTGACCTCTTCCTATCCGTGACACTGCCAATCTTTAATCCATTTTACCTGCACCAGTTCCTTTCCCATATCATTGAATCTGGCCCTTTCCCAATTAATTATTTCTACTCTGGATTGCTCCTTGTCCTTTTGCATAGACAAGCTAAACCTCATGATGTGTGGATCACTGTCCTTGAACAGCTTGGCCCACCTCATTCAGCACTGCTTCCTTCTTTGTTGAACTAGAACCATACTGATGCAGAACATTCTCCTGAACACACACCAGAAGTTCTTGCCCTCCTCTGACTTTTACACGGTTATTATCCCAATCTATATTAGGATGATTGAAGTCTCTCACTATAATTACATGTGTGATGTTTACTTTTTATTGAGCTGTGATAAATTTATATTCCAGGGACCGAATGAAAACACTTGGTTAGTAAACTACCTGTTTGCAGAGCTCATAAAAAAAAATTCTTCACAAATTTTTCTCACTCAGGATATGTAATCCTTTGCCATTCCCATAAAATAATGACAAATGTGTGAAGTCATGTTTATTCACACTAGAAGACAATTGGTGTCATTTTACTTCTAAGTGCGAGGTTTAAAGTGAGAATAATGAATACACAGGGTTTATCTATATAGGATTATCCAACACTTCTTTGCCTGGAAAAGCATAATCTTTAACTGCTGTGAATTATGCAATGGAGAATGTGTTGCATGCCTATATACATCCAGGCCTGGATTTTCACTCCTAAGGCAAGTGCGCAGGGGTTGGGATCGAGTGAGGCTTGCCGTTCCTGGGTGTAGTTCAGAGATGGCCACAGTGGCTGACGAGTGCTGAGGCAGGCTGATTAAACGGCCTGACGTGGTTCTCTGGGATTATGTCCCAGTTGTTTTGTTAAATATTAATCCCTCTTGACCTCACCCCTCACCGTCCTCAACCCTCCACATTTCCCATGCCCATACATGCCAAATCATGCTAACCCATTTTCCCATCCACCGATTGGTCCTTATAATCCCTCTGCCAACTTAATGCAAACTCATGCCAGCTCATGTCCCCCATCCACAACCCCTTGCCCTTACACCTTCCATGTCAAATCACTCAGTAACCAACATAGGTAGGCCCCAGGAAACATGCTGGGATGAATTAAAATAAATGTCTAATTATCTGTTACAGACTTTTCTTTTTAAAAAACATTGAATCAGAAAAATCCATTCAATATATTTAAATCCTCTCAAGAACTGAATCCCTTATAAAAACAATCATTTATATTTATAACTCCACATCAAAGACAGCTAATGCTTTAATAAACTCTTGAAGCTGTCAATCAAACTGTGAACCTACAGCTCACCCATTGTGATAACAATAGGTCGTGGAAGCAGTCAGGCAGTTAATATGTTACTATGATAGCACTGAGGGTTATTTCAACAAACAGCTTTGAAACTACAAGCACATATTTTTACAATTCACAGATACAGCCTTGTTTTTCATCCAATTTTAAAAGGCAGGCTATCTAAGTGCTTTGACAGTTCTCCAGACTTTATCCGCCCTTTACGAACATTTACATCAACTCTGAAAATTCACACCTCACACACTGTGAGATAAAGCCCTTGCTCCAGCGAAAATGGAGTTTCTTCCATATGAGCCTCATCCCAGCCCATTCCCCTACTGGTGAAAATAGGATCTGTCAGAAATGGGGATGGGGCTTCCATGTTTGGATTCCCAGCACTGCTTTGGATACACAGACTCCGTGAAAATCCTTTGTGTATGTTTTGTCTTAACCGGTTGCATGCAAATTTATATACTATGCTTAGGTATTTTAAAATAGCAATCAATCATTCCAATGTTCAGACAAATATCCCCTAACAACCCAGGAATCAGAATTCCTGTACCATCTGAATGAACTTGACACTTGTACCTGAAATGAAAATGTTAGGTATTTCATTCTGCAACTTAAACTTTGCAAAAATGTACCAATCAGCATGCTCACTAAACTGCAATTATACACCAACCTCATGCAGTGATTACTCAACAGTAATTACCTTGGCTGCTAAGGGATAAAATTTCACCTGAGTACAATGTTTCAGTGCTCCTGTCCTAGAAAACAGAAAATCATGCAGCTCATTATGTGAACTGCCATCGGAAATCCGGTATTTATTTTAAATTAAGAGGTTTTATTGCGTTGATCCCGACAGAATGTACAATTTTCTTTTAAATAATTTCAACAATATGTTTGGTCTGAACTCCGACACGAAAATAATAGGTTTATCTTGTGAATTCTGCAAGTAACATATTGCCTACCCCTTATTAATTCCCGCACCTAGACTATCTTACATGGTTTCAAACAGATTCCATCTCCTCACCGTTATTTATTCCTCTCTCTGTAACTGCCTACCTACTTCTCTAGCTCACACCACTCCAGTTTGTGACGTGACCTCAGGCATCCTTCCTGTAATTGCTTTTATCATTACCAGCGCAGATGTTCCCTTTTATTCTACCTTATTTTATTTTGTAATGGGGATTGTTTTCTGCATCACTCAGTTGGCAGGTTCAAGCAGTTGTTATGTCAGATAAAAGGTACAGCCTGCACGCAGCATTGAAACCTCTTTTGATGGATCAGGAGATCTAGTTTCTATTAAGTAATAAGGAAGTCTCTCTATTTTTAATATCTATTCTTTATCCTGGGGTCAGTCTTCCACTTCGGCCTGAAGCTAACTTGTTACTTGACTGCTCATCAACCTGAAACATCAACTCTGCTTCTCCACAGATGCCGTCAAGCCAAAATTTCTGTTTATTTCATCATCTGAATGCCAGTGCCAAACGGGTGCCTCACCTCACAAAGTCTCAACAGCTGTGGGAGGCATCACAGATATTATTATTGTGCATTCCTGAGGGTACAAAATAAAAGTTTGTAATCCGGTGAAATCTGCTGTATTTAACTTTTGACATCATCAAATTTTTATTTCTATTGAACCTGACTTGTTTTCTCTGGTATGGTCTGAAACTATGTTTATTCTTCTGCTATCCAAGATTAAGAAAATGTGAGAGGGCCTGAATCCAGTCCAGTGATAAATTTCACAAACAGCGGGGGCGCGATTCTCCGCAAATGCGGAGAGTCGTGAAGGCTGCCGTGAAACCGGCCGTGTTTGACGGCAGCCTCCGCGCCCCCGACCGGGAACCGATTCTGCTCCCCGGTCGGGGCTAGCATCGCGCGGCCGTGAACTCCGGCATCGCGGGCTTAACGAATTTCGCTAAGCCCGCGCGTCAAAGTTAGCGACGGCTGACACGTATGATGACGTCAGCCGCGCATGCGCGGATTGACGACTCCAACCCGCGCATGCGCGGATGACGTCATCACGCATATGCGTGAAACCCGCGCATGCGCGGGCCGTTATGCCCCTCAGAAGCCCTGCGGATGGATCCATCGGGGCGGCAGAGTAAGAAAGAGTGCGCAGGGTAAGTACCCGCTGCCCGCGATCGGTGGGCACCGATCGCGGGCCCATGGCACCCTTGGCACGGCCGTGGTGCGACCGTGCCAATCGGTGCTATGGTTCCCCAGAACGGCACTTTACGGCCGTTTTTACGAACGGTGAGAGCAGGTGTGTTTTTAGTTCGTAAAAATGGCCGTAAAGGCCTTGGAAATCGGCCCATCGGCCAGGGGAGAATCGCTGCTCGCCGTAAAAAAACGGCGAGCAGCGATTCGTGTTGGGGGGCGGGAGAATAGCGGGAGGGCGTCGGACCAGCGTGGCCGTAAAAATTTGCACCGCCCGCTATTCTCCGACACGTCGTGAGTCCGGAGAATCGCGCCCCATATTTTTCAACGCCAGGGCACTGCTACATAAGGTGGGGTTATATTTATGGGAGTCATCTTCGGGTCTGACTTGAGACATACCTGTCTGCGAAGTTGTAAGATCGCAATAGCAGGGCAGCACGGTGGCCTAGTGGTTAGCACAACCGCCTCACGGCGCTGAGGTCCCAGGTTCGATCCCGGCTCTGAGTCACTGTCTGTGTGGAGTTTGCACATTCTCCCCGTGTCTGCGTGGGTTTCGCCCCCACAACCCAAAAATGTGCAGAGTAGGTAGATTGGCCACACTAAATTGCCCCTTAATAGAAAAAATAATTGGGTAATCTAAATTTATAAAAAAAAAAAAGATCGCAATAGCTTTTTGTCTTGTTCTTGACTTCCTGATATGGTAACCCACAGTTTTCCTGATTACTGCACCCAGATTCTCCCCATTCAAAGCTAGGGAACTCTTTAATTTCCTTTTGCCTACAATCAAAAGGCTTTCAAAATCCAAACTTGGTCACAACTAATCGCTATTTTTTCAGTTCCCTCATCCACTCTCCAATCCCTCACCAGTCGAATTGCAACATAATATGCACAATATCTTGTCATGTAACCCACCCCCCCTGGGTCTTGGTTTTTGGCTGTGACAAAATAAGGCAAAAAGATTAACTATCAGAAGAAGGGGGAAGTTCAAGGAGACTTTCAAAGAATGAGACAATCCTTCCCATTATGTATCTCAACTTCACATTTCATCTGAATGCTGTTTTTATATATTAGGGTTTTTTTTAATGAAAAAGCTTTCACAGTGTTGGCTCTCTCGAACTGTCTCAGGTTTCTGATCATGAATTCACATTGATTTGTTAGATTTCTGATGTCCTTGTCTTCCATGGAAATGCGTGCTGTTTGTGTAACCTAATTTCTTCGGTGGATTGAATATGGAACTTGAGCCTTTCTTTGTGACCACTGCTTTATCATAATATTTCTACAGAAAATACATTGCTTTTTTGTTCAGACAGTGACGTGATGTTGTTCTATGATGATTCTCTTGATGTTCTCCTTTCAGTATAACTGTTGACCCAACCACACCCTCACAGATCACTTTCTGTTACACAATGATCACAAGCCTGTACCAATCAGAACACACATTATATTTTCTTTGATCTATTGAAGGAACAGAAACATAAGAAATATGAGCAGGAGTAGACCATTCAGCCCCTTGAGCCTGCTCCGCCATTCAACACAATCTACCTCATCTACCTCAACGTCATTGTCCCACACCGTGCCCAGATCTCTTGATATCATGGGCTAGATTCTCCAATAATGTGGCTATGTCCCCACGCCAGCGTACAAATGCTGGTGTTTCACTCTGGACTTTCCTTAAGAAAGTGGTTCTCGCAGCTCTGGCTGCGGATACGGGGCCCCACACTTCCGGTTGGGAGTCCGTGCATGAACATGGCAGCGGCCTGCAGCAGCCGCCCCGTGGGACATGGCGAACTCGGACCGCAGAGCGGCACCAAAAATGTAGGCTCCCCCGAGATTGCGCCCGCCCGCGGGTCCATGACGCCTGATCGCTTCTCTGGCTGTCCATGAGGCCCCCCCCCCCCCCCCCCCTGTTGAACGATCCCCCCACCCCCCCACAGGGCGGCAGCAGACTGAGTCCACAGCCACCACCCAACGCTCCCGACGTCCAATAGATGGTTAGAGCCACACCGTCGTGAACTCGGCTGGTTTTGCGCGGAGAATCGTGGAGGGCCTCTGTCAATGGCCCCCTACCCGCGCTGTGTAGTTTGCGGGTGAGAGACTCCCAAGCGAGATCAGAGATTCACGGGAGCGCCGCCCGTCAAAATTTCGGGTTTGACGACCATTCTCCGCTCCCGCACCAAACACGATTTTGGCGTGGGAGCGGAGAATCCAGCCCCAGGTGTATCTAGAAATTGATAGATCTCTGGCTTGAACATGCTCAATGACTGAGCTGTCACAGCCCTCTGGAGTAGAGAATTCCAAACATTGTTCCTCATCTCAGTCCTAAAAGACCTGCCGCTTATTCTAAGCCGGTGTCGCCTGGTTCCAGACCCCGGCTAGGGCTTTTCTGTATCTATCCTGTAGCGCCCTGTAAGAATTTTGTAAGTTGATCACCTTTCATTCTTTGAAACTGGAGAATACAGGCAATTCTCCTCAGTCTCTGCTCATAGGACAGCTCAGCTCTCCCAAGAATTGCATCTCATACTGTTAGGTAATGTGCATTTTGCGATCATTTAACCATTTGAGGACTTGATAAAACATCACCTTGTCTTTTAAAAAAATGCCGGTGCTTGTAATGATTCATGTGTCAACCTTGGATAGAACATAGAACATAGAACAGTACAGCACAGAACAGGCCCTTTGGCCCTCGATGTTATGCCGAGCCATGATCACCCTACTCAAACCCACGTAACCACCCTATACCCGTAACCCAATAACCCCCCCCTTAACCTTACTTTTTTTTAGAACACTACGGGCAATTTAGCATGGCCAATCCACCTAACCCGCACATCTTTGGACTGTGGAAGGAAACCGGAGCACCCGGAGGAAACCCACGCACACACGGGGAGGACGTGCAGACTCCATGGTAGAACTTTTGCCTCTGAATCTGATGCTCTTGGGTTCATTTCCCACTTCTGAGACTTGAGCACACAACCGAGACCGGTAATTGAGCATAATACCAAGGGAGGGCTGCACTGTCATTTTTCAGGTGAACTGTGTGGTGAGCCACGTATGGCTGTTGTATATATTATTGTATTTACTCACTGTTACTGTTGTTGTGTTGATGTTGTTGTTGGCTCTGCCTGTGGCTCCGCCCCTCTGTGAAAGTAAATAAGCCATTGATCCGGGACAGCCTCTCAGTGCGGGAGAAGCTTCTGGTGGGCACATTCTAGCTGATTAAAACCACAGTTCTTGTTATCTACCGTTTTGTCTGGACTGATTGGTATCAAACTTATTCCATGGGCGGGATTCTCCAACCCCCCGCCCCGGAGAATGGCGGGGACCGGCGCGACTCAATGGGCCCCGGGGTTACCCAAAATCTCCGACCCACGTTGGGCCGAAGTCCCGCTGGTTTTTGTCGGTCCCGCCGGCGTGGATCAGACTAAGTCCCTTACCGGCGGGACCTGGCAGCATGGGCAGGCTCCGGGGTCCTGGGGGGTTGCGGGGCGATCTGGTCCTGGGGTGTGCCCCCATGGTGGCCTGGCCTGC
This sequence comes from Scyliorhinus canicula, assembly GCF_902713615.1. Lineage (NCBI taxonomy): Eukaryota > Metazoa > Chordata > Chondrichthyes > Carcharhiniformes > Scyliorhinidae > Scyliorhinus > Scyliorhinus canicula. Next base: position 107,823,623 of record NC_052157.1, on the reverse strand, counting down.
GATCAGGGCCCAACGATCGGCAGGCGTGCCTGTGCCGTGGGGGAACTCTTTTACTACACGTCGGCCGTGTCAGCCTCCACGCCGGCCGGCGGGGCGCAAACCACTCAGGCACCGGCCTAGCCCCTGAAGGTGCGGAGGATTCTGCACCTTTGGGGTGGGCCGACGCCGGAGTGGTTCACGCCACTCCATCCCGCCGGGACCCCCCGCCCCGCCAAGTACGGGAGAATCCCGCCCCTTGTCTTCACTCTCAGGTGGATGTCAAAGATTCCAAGATTTGGGCAGCATGGAGGTGCAGTGGTTAGCACTGATGCCTCATGGCGCCGAGGACCCAGGTTCGATCCTGGCCCCGGGTCACTGTCCGTGTGGAGTTTGCACATTCTCCCTGTGTCTATATGGGTCTCACCCCCACAACCCAAAAAGATGTGCAGGGTAGGTAAATTGACTCGCTAAATTGCCCACTAATTAGAAAATAAAAATAATTGCCCTACTCTAAGCTTTAAAAAAATTCCATTATTTGAGGAAAAGGGTTAGAGTTTTGTTGATGCCCAGTTCAATATTCATCCCCAACGAGCATCACAGAACATCACTGGAGTGCCACCTCACTGGAGTGCTGAGAGATTGGGAGTTGAGGGAACCTTGGGCTGGATTCTCTGATTGCCGACGACGAAATTGGCGATCGGCCGGAAAATCCCCGTTTATGCCGGAATCGGGAGTGGCACCATTTTTGAGATGCTCCGCCCCCTCAAAAACAGCGTACTTGGGGAGAACGCTGCACGCCGTATGGACGGCCTCAGGACGTCACCTGAGGCCCTCCCACCATGCTCCGCCCACGTCCTCAACGGCGTCGCCCGCGTGTGCTCACATCGTTCGGGGACTTTGCGTGGCGGCTTCAGACTGAGAACCAGGATTGGAGAATCCAGACCCTTAAATCTCTTGCTAAGTATCTGGGGCAGGATGCTCCGTTTGGGAGATTAATGGCTGGGATCTCTGATTTTGCGGCTATGTCCAGAGGAAGCGTCTGGTCTTACGACCAAAAGGTCAGCGCTGACCCTGCACCGATGCTCCGCCCAGTGGGGGGCTAGCAGCCGCGTTACGTAAAGCCCCGGATTTCCCTGCAGATACGGATGGAGAACGCCCGGGTCCATGGCTGTGCATCTGCACGGTGCCGTGCAACATGGCACCGGCTGCGCGCGGATCCAGCCTGCCAGATAGTGTCCCTCTGTAACCCCCCTCACCAGCCCCGGACCCCATCCCTCACTCACTCCCCAGCCCCCACCAAAGCCCCCACCGGCCAGCGGAACAGCTCCCCCTCCCCCTACTGTGCGCTGGACACAGTCCACAGCCGCCACGCGAGGTCCCCGAAAACTGTGAGGACATTCGACCTATGGCATCGGGAGGTCGGCCCATCTGGGGCGGAGCATCGGGGGAGTGCCTCAGGCGATGTCCTGAGGCCGTCCCAACGTTGTGCGGCATACCCAGCGTAAAAGCGGATTCTCCAGCCAATCACCGAACGCGATTTCAGCATCAACAATCTAGAGGGGGTCACACTAGAGGGGGGATTCTCCAAGCCCCATGCTGGGCCAGACAATCGGACAACCGTGCCACGACACCCCGACGGCGGCACGCGATTCTCTAAGATGCGGAGAATCGCCGCCATTTGTGCCGGCGCGTTTGGCGTGGCTCCGGCCTCAGGCCACTGGAATCGGCGGGGCCACCGATTCTCCGGCCTTATTGAGCAGAGCAGCGGCTCCGACACGAGTCCCACCCCTGGTCGCTGCCGGCGGGAACGCTCGGGGGTCGGCCTGTGTGGGGGAGGGGGGCTCCCTCACTGGGGGGGGTCTCCGATGGTGTCTGGCCCACGATCGGGGCCCACCGATCGGCGGGCCGGCCTCTCTGTCAGTGGGCCTCCTTTCTTCCTGCGCCATTTTTGTGCGGGGCGGCCTGGGGGAGGACGGCCACTGCGCATGCGCTAGTTGGCGCCTGCCCAACTGCGCGTGAGTGGGACCCAAGGCGCCGCGTCTCCGATGCTGCGCCGAGGCCCCGCCCCCACAAATCGTGCCATGCCCCTGCCAGCCCCACGGAGGCCCCAGAATGGGGTCTGGGAACGGGCGGTGACACTGGAGTAAAACACTCCGGTTTTTACTCCGGCGTTGGCACTTAGACTCCCGTTGGGAGAATCCCGCCCTAGGTGTTGTCGCCGGGGCTGAATTGCGTGCAGTAAACCTTCCCATTGGGGGGGGGGGGGGGGGTGCTATTCGGTAAGAGAGTCAGGAAATGCAAATGGACCAGGACATGTCTGCCCCGAAGTCAGAGCAATTCCTGGCCCAGCAGACATTCTAATGGCTGTGGTCAGAGTTAGTGCCAAAGAGCCTGACAGCTGGCGCTGTTCTGAAGCGCTCCACTAACCACACACTCACTGCAGCCACTAATATGGTTCGCAGACGACTTGCCCACCAGAGGATGGGAGCCCTTTGGTTTTTCTAACTTTCTCACCCTGTAGAAACTGCTCCTTGCTCTACAACAGGAGAAGCAGCTAGCTAATTGGCAAGTATCTGGTGGGCAGTTAAGGGCCGGGTTTTGACGCCAGCGTGAAAAGCAGCACGAGACACTCCGGCGTCAACGGGCCTCAAGTGCCAGGTATCCACCCCTTCCTAGGGGGCTAGTACGGTGCAGGAGTGGTGTCCGCAGCTCTGGCGCCTGAAAGCCGGCGTGCCACGGCCGGCGCAAGTTCGCGCATGTACGTGGGTTCCCGTCTCCACACCGGCGGAGCCCTACAGGGGCCCGGCACGGAGGAACATAGGCCCCCATGGAACTAGCCCGCCTGCTGATCGGTAGGCCCCAATCGTGGGCCAGGCCACCATGGAGGCCCCCCCACCCCCACCCCAGGGTTGGATCCCCCTGCTCCCCCACCAGGCTGGCCTCCGTAGACAGAACCTCCGAGGTCCCGCCGGGTGGGACCATATGTAACCCACACCGGCGGGACTCAGCCGAACTCGGTGGGCACTATGCCCATTGAGGCCCGGAGAATCACTGGGGGGTCGCTTTTAATGTCCCTCGACCGTCGCGGCGGCGATCCTGTGGGCACCCGAGAATCGGCGCTGGAAAATCAGCGAGCCCGGCATCGGGGCGGCATGGCGCGATTCTCGGCTTGGGGTCGGAGAATCCCGGCCAAGGTATATTCTATTGAGGTTGAAAATAGTCCACAAATTTATGGTAAAAGTAATAGAATCCACAAAATAATAATTGAAAAAATAATTAAGCAGTGAATTAACACACGTAATGCTGGTAGCACAGTTGATGTGTCAGGGCAGCAGCATGTGAGAGCTCCTGAACACCACTGTGAAGCTTGTCTGCAGTAAGTCTCTGCTGCTGCATTTCAGCGCAGAGTCATTGAGCTAGAGGCTGAACTGCAGACTCTGCGACACACCAAGGAGGGGGAAAGTTATCTGGATGCATTGTACCAGGCACTGTAATGCAGGAAGCCAGTCAAGGTGGGGGGGGGGGGGGGGGGAAGTCAAAAGGAATGTAGTGGTAGCAGGGGACAGTATAGTAAGGGGGATTGATACTCTTCTCAGCAGCAATGAGCCCAGATGGCTGTGTTGCCTGCCCGGTGCCAGGTTCCGCGACACTTTTTCAGGGCTAGTGAAGGACTTAGAGTGGGAGTGGAGGATCCAGTTGTCATGGTCTGTGTAGGTACCAATGATATAGGCAGCACATTTTGCATAGTCAGTATGAGGAGCTAAACATCAAATTAAGAAGCAAAACCTGCAATGTTACTTGAGCCATGTGCAAACAGGTCTCGGACAACTAAGATGTGAGGAATTAATGCATGACTCAAAGACTGATGTGGGAGAAGTGGGTCCTGTTTCTTGGGGCACTGGCATTAGTACTGGGGAAAGTGGGGATTGTACTGTTGGGATGGTGTCCCAGCAAGCTGCATAGTGAGAGGGGTGGAGAGGGCTTTAAACTAAACAAGAAGGTGGGTGGCTGTGGTGAGGGATCAAGCTTGGGGAGATGTAACAAGTCAACGGAATGGTCAAAGCAGGAGAGCAAAAAGTAACATGTGAAACAAGGGTCGGAGAATGGCAGGAAGGGACAGAGAGAATAAAACCTAAGAATGCACCATCAGATGTTACTCAGATAACTTAGAAAATAGGAGCAGGAGCAGGCCATTTGGCCCATTTAACCTGCTCCACCATTCAATATGATCATGACTGATCCTTGATCCCAATGCCATTCTCCTGGACTCTCTCCACATCCCTTGATGCTTCCGTGTCTAGAAATCTATCAATTTCTTTCTTAAATATATTCAGTGACTTGGTTGCCACATCCTTCTGTGCCAGTGAATTCCACAGGCTCACCACCCTCAGAGCGAAGAAATTTCGCCTCATCTCGGTCCTTAATGGCCTACCCTGTAGCCTGAGACTGTGACCCCTTGTTCTAGAACCCTCCAGCAAGAGGGAACATCCCTGCATCCAGTCTGTCCTGTCGTGTCAGCATTTTATACATTTCATTCTTCTATATTCCAATTGACCCAACTGGTCGGGGGGGGGGGGGGGGGGGGGGGGGTGTCGGGGGGAGCTCACATCTTGCACTCCCTTGCAGGAGAAAGGAAAGGACAACATTAGGTAATCAACAACATAATCTCCGGATCTTGGTGCCCAAATCAGCACCAATCGATTTTTGTATTGCGGCCAATTCTCCGCCCGATCGCGATTTGCGTTTCTGCTATCGCAAAACGGAGAATGCAGCCCCTTTTTGTTTTTCTTCCCCCGCACCTTTTGGTGCATACAGCAGACTTTCACCTGTTGCCATAGCGAGCTTTTCTTCCTGGAACAGGTCGCTAGTCTGTTGCCAGAGGCGCCACTCCATATCAAGCTTGGTCAACCAAGAGTCTCTCCCACTCTTGTCACTTGTCATTGGCGTGTATTGGAAGCATTGTGCAGGTTGATACTCAACCTGTTCAGCTGGGTGATGAACGCAACCTCCTTGGCCATCAGGTTCTGGAGTGGGATGTGAACCCAGAGCTTCCAGCTCAAAGGGAGGGATGCTACCCACTGTGTCACAAGACGCACATCTTTCCTGAGCCACCAAGCAGGCTTTGACGCACTTTCGCTGAAAGCTCACCCTTATTTTGTTTCAGATTTTTGGGGAACTGTGTTTTGCCAACAAACTTCAAGTGCTTTTATACAGTGATACCTTGTTGCACAAACATTTGGCTGCAGCATTGCATTCCTAACAATACCTTGTGATCCCTGTCCATAGTGTCTGCTTTCTTTCCCACCTAATGAACTTGGTTATGTGAACATCTTCTTCAACAAATGTTTTTAAGAATACAATATCATTGTATATGTCATATGCTGCTATTAGTTACCTGTACAGTAAACTTTAGTTTTCTCATTAACAGATCATTTCATGGTGAGGGGAAGGTGGGGTGGCTGCCATTATGAATTATTTTTCTTGAATTATTAACATATGCTGAACCGGGGGGCAGCACGGTGGCGCAGTGATAGCACTGCTGCCTCACGGCGCCAAGGTCCCAGGTTTGATCCCGGCTCTGGGTTACTGTCCGTGTGGTGTTTGCACATTCTCCCCTTTTTGCGTGGGTTTAACCTCCCACAACCCAAAGATATGCAAGGTAGGTGGATTAGCCATGCTAAAATTGCCCCTTAATTGGAAAAAATGAATTGGGTACTCTAAATTTATATTTAAAAAAATATGCTAAACTGGTTTTAGCTCAGTTGACTGGACAGCTGGTTCATGAGGCAGAGAGAGGCCAGCAGCGTGGGTTCAATTCCCGTACCGGCTGAGGTTATTCGTGATTTATTGAACCGTTTCAACCTTGCTGCTTGCCTGAGGTGTGGTGATCCTCAGATTAAATCACCACCAGTTAGTTCTCCCCCTCACAGGGGAAAGCAGCTTATGGTCATCTGGAACTATGGGGACTTTACCTTTAAACTATGCTAATTAAGCCTTATTTATGTGTCCTACCAGTTTAGGTATTATTATTGCCTTCCTTTTTTAAACTAAGAAAGGTCAAGGTTACAGTACAGGAGATCAGCAAGTTGAAACAATAGTTGAGAAGGGTCAATAAATCAAGAAGTTGTGGAGATTGTTTGCTCTATTTTGACTTCTTGCCATACTCACTGGTACTTCTTCTGTATGTGGACCTCTCACTTTCCACAATCCTTCTGAGTTCCCCTTTGAGATCATTATTTAATGTGTCTTATGGCCTTCTATACAAAATAACCCTCCCTTTTGTTCTCACTCTTCAGGGCGGCACGGTTGCACAGTGGTTAGTACAACCGCATCACAGCTCCAGGGACCCAGGTTCAATTCCAGCCTTGGGTGACTGTCTGTGTGGCGTTTCTATGTTCTCCCCTTGTCTGCGTGGGTTTTCTCCAGGTGCTCCGGTTTCCTCCCACAGTCCATAGATGTGCAGGTTAGGTGGATTGGCCGTGATAAACTATCCCTCGGTGTCCAAAAATGTGCGGGTTAGGTGGGGTTACTGGGATAGGGAGAGGGTCGGTGCAGACTCGATGGGGTGAATGACGGCCTCCTGGACTGTCAGGAATCTATGGATCTGCACTCCCAAGGCAGAGAATTGCATGCTGAAACACATATCAGACAGGGCATTTGTTATTTGAGGACATATAAAGATACATGTATTGACAATGGGATGGTGAATAGTGTTAGGAGCTATATGGGCGAGATTCTCCGCAAATGCGGAGAATCGTAAAGGCTGCCGTGGGACAGGCCGTGACCCATGGCAGCCTTCACGCCCACTTCCGGGGCCGATTCTCCCCCCTGGGCGGGGCTTGGAGCGCGGCCCCTTGCGTCACAGCGGCGCAGCCTTGACGACGGTCGTCAAGGCCGCACGTCAAGCATCATGCCGGCTCGCGCGGCCGATGATGTTGGCCGCGCATGCGCCGGTTGGACAACGCCAACCCGCACATACACAGTTGCCGTCTTTTCCCTCAGCCGCCCCGCAAGACGTGGCGGCTTTATCTTGCGGGGCGGCGGAGGGAAAAGAGTGCGTCCGTTACAGACGCACAGCCCGCGATCGGTGCCCACCGATCGCGGGCCTATGCCCCCCTTGGCTCGGCCGTGGTACAGCTGTGACAATCGGGCCCCCAGATGCCCCAAACGGGCATCTGGCGCCCATTTCACGACGGCAGCGAGCAGGAGGTTTGCTGCCGTGTTGAAACGGGCGTGAAGGCAACGGCCGCTCGGCCCATCGGCCTCGGAGAATCGCCGCTCGCCGTAAAAAACGGCGAGGGGCGATTTGTGGCGTGGGTCGGGCGTGTGGGGGGGGGGGGGAGAATAGCAAGAGGGCGTGAAAAATGTCGGGAGGCCCTCCCGCTATTCTCCCACCCGGCGTAGGGGGCGGAGAATCGCGCTCTTATGTTTCACTTTGTGAATAAAACTGAACTGAGTAAAGATTGACTTCTGGTTTCATCCTTCACCAAACGGCTGTTGGAAGTTTAACAAGCCCACCCGATTTTCCATCAGAAAGGCACTGAGTGAGTTATGGAACGGCAGTACTACCCTTCACATCCAATATTCTACTATTTATAATCAACATGCCATGTCCTGCACCACTGGCACAAAAGCAGAAAATGACCCCTTTCACATTCTGGAATTGAATTCAAGCCTATTTGCTTTACATGTTTTTTTAAAGAACTTGCGGTTTTATCTTTTCATTCTCCTGGTTCACAAATGTATCAATCTTTTTAATCTGTGATGACCAGCATCGTACCAGAAAGGATTATTTCATGCAGTATTGTGTGACATGCATACCATTTGGTTTCACATCACAGTTCTGAAATCTTGAAAGGGGGCATTATAATGAATTGAACATGACACTGCATAATTGAACTAGAACTGTGCCAGGTTTGATTACCAATCTGTATCCAGTGTTTGGGTGTCATAATGGCCGGGATTCTCCGATCCCGCACCGGGTCGGAGAATCGCCGTGGGGGGGGTGCGCGAGAATCGCACAACATCACTCCGACGCTGGCCCGCCGATTCTCCGGCGCCGATGTTCGAGCGCCCATGGGCTCGCCGCCGCGCTGGTCAGGGGCTGTTGAAAGCGGCACTCCCGGCGATTCTCCGCGCCTCCACGGGTCGAGTGCCCACCGAGTTTGGCCGAGTCCCGCCGGCGTGGGTTCCATATGGTCCCACTTGGTGGGACCTCGGAGCTCTGGCTGCAGGGGCCGTCCTGGTGGGGGTGGGGGATCCAACTCCAGGGGGACCTCCATGGTGACCTGACCCGCGATTGGGGCCTACCGATCGGCGGGCGGGCTAATTCTGTGGGGGGGGGGCCTATGTTTCTCCGCGCAAGGCCCCTGTAGGGTTCTGCCATATTGCCTGGGGGCCGGCGCGGAGACAGGAACCCACGCACATGCGCGGACTCGCACCGGCCGTGGCACGCGTGCGCGGACTCGAGCCGGCCATGGCGCGTATGCGTGGACTCGCGCTGGCTGTGGCGTGCCGGCTTTCGAGCACTGGAACGGTGGACGCCACTTTGGCGCCATACTACCCCCTAAGAGGGGGTGAACACCTAGACCTGGAGGCCCGTTGACGCTGGAATGGCTCGCGCCACTTTTGACGCCAGCGTCAGAACTTGGCGGCAGGATCGGACAATCCTGGCAATGTCTCTCAGTAACGCTGGGCTAGGCAGCACAGTGGCACAGTGGTTAGCACTACTGCCTTACATCACCGAGGTCCCAGGTTCGATCCCGATCCTGGGTCACTGTCCGTGTGGAGTTTGCACATTCTCCACGTGTCTGCATGGGTTTCACCCCCACAACCCAAAAAGGTGAGCAGAGTAGGTGGATTGGCCATGCTAAATTGCCCCTCTCCACATGGGAGACTGACAGCGAAAGTAAGAGCCCATTGGATTCCAAGGAAATTTGGCAAATTGGATCCAGGGGTGTGTTTCTGACAGAAAGCCTGCATCCAGTGGGATCCCGCAGAGATCAATGTTGGAGCCCTTGCTGTTTGCGGTTTGTATAAATGATTTAAACTTGAATATCGGAGGGTTTATCAGTAAGTCTGTGGATGATATAAAAATTGGTGGGGTGTAAAATTGTGGGGAGGATAGCATTAGGTTACAGGAGGATATAGACAAGCTGATCAGATGGGCTGATCAGTGGCAAATGGAATTCAATCCGGATAGGTGTGAGGGGATGCACTTGGGCAGGACAAACAAGGAAAGGGAATACATGATGAATGACAGGATTCTGGGAAGCACCAAGAATCAGAAGGACCTTGGTGTGCATGTACACTGGTCCCTTAAAGTAGCAGGGCAGGTGGATACAGTGGTTAAGAAGGTATTTGGTACACTTTCCTTTATTCGCCAAGGCATAGAGATAAGAACAGGGAGGTAATGCTCGGACTGTATAAAACATCGGTTAGGCCACAGCTAGAGTATTGTGTGCAGTTTTCACGGGATCTCTTCACCGGCCCATTCAGCCCCGTACATTCCATGCTATGAACCTTACCGGAGGCTTGCACCTTCATTCCCCTCTACTGTCCATCACCCTCCCCTTCTGGTTCTGTCCCCTTTAATTTTGCCCTTAACCGGGCCCATTGAAGATGGCCCCTTCTCCATCAATAACCCTGCTCCTACTCCAACACTGCCATATTGCGTCCCCTAAACCATCCTTTCCCACCCCACTTGGCCAACCGCCTTGGCCACCTCCCCCACCTCACTTTGTTTGCCAGCATTACCTGCCAGCTCCTGCAAAAAGGCTCCTCCGTTCTACCCCTCCGCCTCTCCCCTGACCTTTCCCTCCTTGGTCTGTGCAAACAGTTCCCTATGGACCCCACCCTTGCCCACCCGAACAAAGACACGTCTAAAACCACAGGTCACCTCCTCCAAAAAAGAAAAACCAACACAAACAGCAGAAGTGGGTGGGGGGGGGGGGGGGGGGGGGGGGGGGTTAATTTGTCCCTTACAAACTTATTGCCCCTTAATAAACAATCACCCCACCCAAGAAGGACCTGCCCCCCACCCTCCGGCTCTCACACTTCCACACCTTCTGAACTCCGTTGTTCCAGCTCCTCCGTCTCCCATCAACTTTCAGTTCTCCCCCAGATTACGATCTCCAATGAAGTCATTGGCCTCCTCTGGGGTTTCAGTATAGTATTCCTGGCCTTCAAAAGTTACCCACAGTTTTGTTAGGCGCAGCACCCCAAACTTGATCTGCCCTCATTATAGAATGGCTTTGGCCTTGTTGAACCAGATGCACCTTTTTGCCAGCTCCGCTCCAATGTCCTGATAGATTCGGATCCTGTTCCCCACCTATTCGCAGTTCCGCTTCTCCCTGGCATCATCTTATCCTTCTCCACAAGCTTATGGAGCCTCACAATCATCACCCGTGGCGACTCCCCATTCTTGGCTTTTGCCTTAGGGACCTGTGCACCCCTATTCACTTCCGGGCCCTTGCCCAGCACCCCCTCTGCCACCAGCTTCGCCAGAATCCTTGAGACGTATCTCGTGGCACTTGTGCCTTCCACACCCTCAGATAGGCTAACGATACACAGGTTCTGCCTTCTAGATCTATTCTCCTGCTCCTTTGCCTTTGCCCTTAGCAACTTACAGAGGTCACCCTGGAGCCACACATCTGCCTCTATTGCCAGCATCCAATCACTGTGGTCAGACATCACCTTCTCCATCTCCGGGATCTGCGACCCCTGTGCCTCCAAGCACTTCTTGACTGTCTCCATCGTGCCTTTCAAGGAGGCGACCACTCCTTCGACGACCTTCATTCAGTCTTGCTACATCTCCTTCAGCCGTTGGCGGAACTCCTCTCTGATGTTTCCAACTGGGGTTTCCAACTTGCGACAACCCCCCCCCCCAACCATCTTCCTAATTGCTGTTGTGCCATAGGTCTCTTCCAGTTCCTTGGCCATGTCTTTAACCTTCTTCTGCCGGGTCTGATAACCAGCAGACATGCTGCTCCCAGGGGGACCTTCTCCTCCACACCTTCTGCGACACTTTCCTGTCGAAAGAGCTCAAATCAACGCCTTTGAGCCAGAGCTGCCCTGTGTGCGACCACTTAGTCCATGGCCACCACCAGAAGTCCAGCAGCTGTTTCCGCTCGTTGACAGGTCAGTTACAAGGGGACACAAGTTCAAGGCGAGGGGCAGGAGGTTTAGGGGGAATTTGAGGAAAAACATTTTTACCCAGAGAGTGATGAAGGTCTGGAATGTACTGCCTGGGAGGTTGGTAGAGGCGGATTGCCTCACACCCTTTAAATAGCACCTGGATGAACACTTCAAGGCCATAGGCAAGTGCTTGCAAATGGGATTATGTGGGCCGGGCAGATGTTTTTCATACGTCAGTGCAGACTCAATGGGCCAAAGGGCCTCTTCTGCACTGTTTTATTCTGGGATTCTGTTAACTTATAACTTTTAAGAAGTATTTAGATGTACGCATACGATCCCAAGGCAGATAAGGCTATGGGCCAAGTGCTGGAAAAGGGGATTAGAATAGTTAGGTGGTTGATTTTGATCGGTGCAGACACGATGGGCCAAAGGGCCTTTTCTGTGCTGTCAGACTCTACGATTTCCACTCCATTTGCGAGATGGTTTCAAACCCCAAAGCTTTACTGGGATTTTCAGAGGCTTCACACTCAGATTTCCTGTGCAATTTCCGGAACAGGGAAGAGAAAATGTTAAAAAAAAAGTGAAGAACCTCAAAACACCCAGTCATTTTCAGTTCTTTGGAGGAAGTAAAGTACTTTTTTGGCTGTGTTTTTCCAAAGCACTGCCCAGAATACTAACCGCTGTTGGAGGGCTGTGGTATCAGTATAAAGAATTCCCACCATTCACACAACAGGAAGTATTCTGAATTCCAATCCACAGTTAGAAAGCAGACAGCAATTTCTCTATTTGCTCAGATTTTTATCACATTTCCATCTGTCATTGTCCAGAGAAAGAATCTCCTCTCAGGGTTGTCATGCTGTTTGAATACGAGCGCAGTTTAGAAATTTGCAGGAAGGATGCTGGGCTTAGTCTCCAGACTTTGAGAAAAGCGTGAGAAGATTGGACAGCCAATGCCTAGTGGTGTTTGTGCATAGAGAATGGGAACCCTCTTACTGGACTACTAGACAGCACAGACCTTCCATTTGTCCCAGACTAATCACTTTCATATAGCAGACGGGCAGGCACTTGGGCAGCCTCGCTGACTCTTCCCAGTGTAGCAACACTGAGAAGTAGATGGCGACACCCAACAATCACATCCCGTCGCAGCCTTTGGGTACATAGGAGAGAGAGGCTCCTCTACCTGTTTTCCCTCTGCTCAAAATGGGCACCCAGCTACCCTTCAAATAGCACAGGCATGCTCCAATTTATGCCAATGCCAATTGCCCCAAGAGTTCCGATTCAGCCAGGGAATGGTGCCCAACTATTACTGCATGCGGCATGGATTGCTTCAGTGTCAGAGGAGTTTGCAAATAGAACTGAAGACTGAGCAATCATCGGCGGACATCCCCACTGCAGACCTTATGATGAAGGGAAAGTTATTGATGAAGCAGTTGATGATGGTTGAGCCTCGGGTGTTACCCTGAGGAACTCCTGCAATGATATCCTGGGACTGAGATGATTGGCTTCCAACAAACACAACCATCTTCCTTTGTTCTAGGTATGAATCCAGCCGGTGGAGAGTTTTTCCCGCTGTTTCCCAATGAGTTTGATTTTTCTAGAGCTCCTTGATGCCACACTCAGCCAAATAATGTCAAGGGCTGTCATTCTCACCTCACCTCTTGTGGTCATCTCTTTTGTTCATGTTTGGGTAAAGGCTGCAAAGGAGCTGAGCAGTCCTGGAAGAACTCAAATTGAGCACCAGTGAACAAGTTGTTGGCGAATAAGTGCTACCTTACAGCACTGTCGGCAACACCTTTCAATACTTTGCTGAAAATTGAAGATAGAATGATGGGGCAGTAATTAGTTGGATTGAATTTGTCCTGGACAGTTTTACACAATGTGGTATAGACACCAGTGTTGTGGCTGTACTGGAACAGCTTGGCTACAGCTTTGATCTGATCTAGTGATTCTGGGATCACTTAGCTCTGCATATTGCATATTGCTTCACTGCTTAGCAAGTATGTGGTCCTATGTTGGTTGTAGCTTCACTTGGTCGGCGCCGTAATGCACTTAACATTGAACCAGAGTTGATCCTGTGGCTCGCTGATATTGTGAAGGATATATCAGGCTATGAGATTTCAGATTGTAGTTGAGTACAATTCTGCTGCTGCTGATGGCCCACAGCACCTCATGGATGCCGTGATCTAACCTATCCAATTTAGCACAAAGTTAGTGCCACACAACGCGCACTAACTTTGTGCTAAATTGGATAGGTTATGAGTGAGTTGAACTTTGCAAGGTCAACTAGATTGCATGTTGCTTTGTCATTTCTGATGCTTTGGCTGATGCTGGGTGATCTTTTAAGCTACGGGAACAGCATTTGATAAAGAATTAGCAATCAGAGGGCTGATTAGTTCATGCTGACTCATTGTCTTAATTTTACTTTACAATAGAAACTTTCAAATGCTTGCAACACAGGGGGAATTCAAATTTGTGATTTTGTAATCTAAGTACAATAATGAACTGTAAGGCCGGTGTCATCTTTCCAACATGTGACTGATCTCTATCTCAGGCTTGCAGACCGCAGATCAATAAGAATCTGGGTGAGTGCAGAAGTTTAACCCTGGGGCAGGATACGAAGGATGCCACATCAAATCTTGATGACACATGCTGATCTCTCTTGGGAGAAAAATAAATTACTTTCCATATGTAATTAGCTCAGATGTAGATTTCAATTACATCGAGTCATAGAGGTCTACAGTACAGAAAAGGCCCTTCGGTCCATCGCGTTTATGCCGGTCAAAAACAACCACCTAATCCCATTTTCCAGCACTTGGCCATAAGACCATAAGGCATGAGAGCAGAATTAGACCACTCTCAGCCCAACGAGTCTGCACCCCCATTCAATATGGCTGATATATATTTTTCAAAATCTTTATTGTCACAAGTAGGCTTACATTAACACTGCAATGAAGTTACTGTGAAAAGCCCCTAGTCGCCACATTCCGGCACCTGTTCGGGTACACAGAGGGAGAATTCAGAATGTCCAAATTACCTAACAGCCTGTCTTTCGGGACTAGTGGGAGAAAACCGGAGCACCCGGAGGAAACCCAAGCAGACACGGGAAGAACGCGCAGGCTCCGCACGGACAGTGACCCAAGCCGGAAATCAAACCTGGGACCCTGGCGCTGTGAAGCAACAATGCTACCCATTATATTTTCCACTTCACCATTGGCCATGATAAATTGCCCTTAGTGTCCAAAATTGCCCTTAGTGTTGGGTGGGGTTACTGGGTTATGGGGATAGGGTGGAGGTGTTGACCTTGGGTAGGGTGCTCTTTCCAAGAGCCGGTGCAGACTTGATAGGCCGAATGGCCTCCTTCTGCACTGTAAATTCTATGATTCTATGATTCTGCTGCCTTCTCCCCATAACCCTGATCCCTTTATTAATCAAGAATCTATCCATCTCTGTCTTAAAGACACTCAGTAATTTGGCCTCCACAGCCTTCTGTGGCTAAGAGTTGCACAGATTCACCACCCTCTGGGTGAAGAAATTCCTCCTCATCTCTGCTTTAAAGGATCGTCCCTTTAGTCTGAGATTGTATCCTTTAGTTCTAGTTTTTCCTACAAGTGGAAACATCCTCTCCACATCCATGCTATCCAGGCCTCGCAGTATCCTGTAAGTTTCAATAAGATCCCCCCATATCCTCTAAACTCCAACGAGTACAGACCCAGAGTCCTCAACCGTTCCTCATACGACAAGTTCTTCATTCCAGGGATCATTCTTGTGAACCTCCTCTGGACCCTTTCCAAGGCCAGCACATATTTCCTTAGATACAGGGCCCAAAACGGCTCACAATACTCCAAATGGGGTCTCACCAGAGCCTTATACAGCCTCAGAAGTACATCCCTGGTCTTGTATTCTAGCCTTGTATGTCTTTGCATTGCAAGTGCACATCTAAATACTTCTTGAATGTTATGAGGGTCTCTGCATCCACCACCCTTCCAGGCAGTGAGCTCCAGACTTCCACCACCCTCTGGGTGAAAAGGTTTTACCTCACATACCCTCGAAACCTCCTGGCCCTTACCTTAAATCTATGCCCCCTGGTCATTGATCCCCCCACCAAGGGGAAAGGTTTGTTCCTGTCTGTCATAATAATGTATATGATGGAGTGCAGACAGGCAGTGATTGACACACAGGATGACCAGTGAGCACACAGAACACAGCAGCCAATCATCAGACAGGACACGACCAATATAAAGCCAGAGGGCACCAGTTTTCCCGTTCTCTCAGGATCCAGCCTCTGAGACAGTCAGAGCTCGTGAGCATAGCCAGTGCAAACACCATGTGGTAGTCAGTTAGTCTGGTCAGGCTAGCCTCAGGTCTCCAGTCAAGTCAGCATAGTGTCAACCCACAGTTAAGTATGTAATATAGTTAGATGTTAAATAAAATCGTGTTGCATCTCATCAAGTGTTGGAAGTCTTTAACACTGTATCAAACGCAGTCCACATAAACCCAGCCTACCCAACATATCACTGACTATTCTATTTACGCCCCTCATAATTTTATACATCTCAAGCATGTCCCCCCTCAGTCTCCTCTGCTCCAAGGAAAACAACCCCAGTCTATCAAATCTCTCTTCATAGCTAAAACTCTCCAGCCCAGGCAACATCCTGATAAATCTCCTCAACACCTTTTCCAGTGCTATCCTATAACGTGGATTCCAGACTGCACACAGAACTCCAGCTGTGACCTAACCAACATTTTATATAGTTCCAGCATAATCTCCCTGCTCTTAAACTCTATGTCTCGGCTAATAAAGGCAAGTATTCCATATGCCTTCTTAACAACTCTATCCACCTTCTGTGCTACCTTATGGAACCGGTGTACATGCACACCAAGATCCCTCTGATCCTCGGTGCTTCCCAAGGTCCTGCCATTTATCATGTATTCCCTTCCCTTGTTTGTTCTGCCCAAGTACATCCCCTCACACTTTCCGGATTGAATTCCATTTGCCACTGATGAGCCCACCTGACCAACCTATCTATAGTCTCCAGGAATCTAAGGCTATCCTCCTCACTATTTACAACCACACCAATTTTTGTATCATCTGTGAACTTATTGATCAACTCTCCTACATTCATGTCTAAATCATTTATATAAACTACAAACAGCAAGGGCCCCCACACTGATATCCCTGCAGTGTTACCTTGCAAGTTATAGAATCATGGAATCCCTACTGTGCAGTTTGAGGCCATACGGCCATCGAGTCTGCATCGCCCCTTTGAAAGAACACCCTAACCAGGTCCACTGCCCCGCCCACCCCAACCTATCCCCATAACCCCGTAACCTAAGCTGCACATCCCTGAATACCAAGGGGCAATTTAACATGGCCAATCCACCTATCCTGCACATCTTTGAACTGTGGGAGGCACCCGGAGGAAACCCACGCAGTAACTGGGAGAATGAGCAAACTCCACACAGACAGTCACCCAAGGTCAGAATCGAACCCGGGTCCTTGCGCACTGTGAAGCAGCAGTGCTAACTATTGTGCCACCATGCCACCAATTTGTTAGTTTGTTTGTTTTGTGCTTCATATATGTTTAATTTGCTTTATATTTGTATAAATGGCTGTGTCAAAGATTTGCAAGTACAGACTTGTCTTCATACAGGGAATGGGACAAGGAGAAGAAAGAAACAACTTACTAATTATGTTGCATCTTATCATGTCCTCAGGACTTTAGTTCTTCATAATCAGTTACTTTATGAAGTGCAGTGACTATTGTTCCACAGGTGGACATGGTAGAAAAACCTGTGTACAGCGAAGTATCACAAAATAAGAGCAAGGCACATTCCACCAATCAAAGGAGCTGTGAAGTTGTCACAAACCTTGTTAATGCGTTGTTTTTATTTGCCACCTTTTCAGTAGATCTGGTTTGGAAAAAATATATATTCTGTGAAAATTTGGAGGCTCAATTTTCTTTGCAAAGTCTCACAAATACTTGAAAACAATTTTCAGCTTTTCCAAATGTTTGAAAGTAGCCGCGTATTTAATACATTGGGTGGGATTCTCCAATCTTCCAGCCACGTGTTTGTCAGTGGCACACTGTTCACTGGCAGCAGCATTCCGTACTCCCGCTGCTAATCAATGTATTTCCCATTGAAGTCACCCCACACCACCAGACAAAGGATCCATTGCTAAGTAGGTCAAGAAGTCTAATTTTCAAGGCTTTTATTGAATTAATTCTAAGTTTAAGGTGAAGCTTTTACCATTCTCATGGATAAGTTTCATATCACAGGTTTATCACATTATATGATATTAAGGTAAATCCTAATGGGCTTGAAATTGACAACTCAAACACTGCTTTTTTTCAAATGAAGTCTTCCTGGCTGATTCTCATTTCACCCTTTCTTCTAGACATCTCCAAGATCCAGTTCTAAAGTTACTATGGAACCCTTTCCAAGTAATCATTCTTCATGAATCAGCGCAATGTAAGGATAAGTAGGCCATTTACCTGTAGGGGCATCACAACCGAGCCCAGGGCCCCTTCTTGCCCACTGATCCAATTTTTCCACCAAGATGGTCTGTGTCATGAACTCCACTTTTGTCCCTGAGTGCTTTTTAAGTTAGCACGTGTAGAGATTGTAACATTCAGGGTACAGGGTGTTTAAAATGCTCTTTATATTTGATCTTGTCTGGTAACTAGGCCGAGACCCATGGGATCTGTCTTGGTCACGTCTGCCATTTATTTGCAGTGTTGTGTGTTTGACCACAGTTTGCCTTTTATTTCACATTTACCTCCTGTTAATCCTGAATGTTAGAGTAAAAAATAGATATTGTATATCGACTTACTTTTCTAACTCTGTAAAGTTTATCTTGGTTTGTTTAAAATTTATGGCTTTATTCTCATAGTAGATACCTTGGATCTCAAACTTTGTCTACAGTAAACAAAATGTTACTGGTCCCTAACCAGATTGTACCAAAAGCTTGGGGGTGTGGTTTGGGACCATAACACCGGTTAGAAATCAGGAATGAGAAACCTGGCTGCTATTCCCTCTCGATTAGTCTGGTGATCCTGAGGGTCCTGGTCGCATTTCTAGTTGGAATCAGCTACCTCAGCACAGACAAGGAATTGAACCTGAGGCCTTCTAGTCTTCTGACTCTGTTGCATACCAACTGAACTATTTGGTTGGTATCTAAGCTGTGTTCCGGTATCCAACGGGCAACATACTGCTTTGTAACATGGTAAGGGTACTCACTTATTTAAATAATCCTTTCTAACTTTTAATATAGGAGACAGGCCTGCCCCAGTAGCAGCCAGGAAACACCACAGACAGTGGCCAGTCCCACAGTGGCAATGCGTCTCTCTCTTTCTGCCTGTTTCCTAGCAAGGCCATGCCAGAGAGGATGTGACTGGACTAAGAATGTGAATGCATCATACAGCGCATGCAGCACGGTAGCATTGTGGATAGCACAATCTCTTCACAGCTCCAGGGTCCCAAGTTCGATTCGGGCTTGGGTCGCTGTCTGTGCGGAGTCTGCACATCCTCCCCGTGTGTGCGTGGGTTTCCTCCGGGTGCTCCGGTTTCCTCCCACAGTCCAAAGATGTGCAGGGTTAGGTGGATTGGCCATGATAAATTGCCCTGAGTGTCCAAAATTGCCCTTAGTGTTGGGTGGGGTTACGGGGTAATGGGATACGGTGGAGTTGTGGGCTTGGGTAGGGTGCTCTTTCCAAGAGCCGGTGCAGACTCGATGGGCCGAATGGCCTCCTTCTGCACTGTAAATTCTATGTAAATTAACAATACAAATTTTACTCTCTGGGGCATTCCGATGGTGGTGGTGGCATGGAATGGGCAGTAGGTGTCGGAAAGGTGGGCAAAGAACTTGATTCCCAACCCTTCACCCATAAGAGATCTCATGCATACTTCCTTTTGGGGGCCGGAAATTCTGGGTGCAATGCTGCAGATGAAACTCTCTGAAAACCAGAGAGGCCATCTGTACAACATTAAAATCATGTTAATCATCTACCAGTTAACAATCTCCTGTGATTCTCACCCCTGTAAATTGAGAACAATGCTGACAAGAAACCATGGTTTAAAAGGAGGTCAGTAAACTCTTAAATACTGCAACTTGAAACTAATCTGAGTGTATATTGTTGCTGCTGGGCATATTTGCTGCTTTTCCTGCTAGATTATGTTTGTAGATCTTCCCAGGTGATCCCGCTCGCAACCCTACCTCCTCTTGGAAAAAGACTGCCGTAATTCATTTACAAACGTGCTTTGAAAGTCTCAACTGTATACCTTTGGCCCTCTATTTTTTACACCACACAACTGCAGCTTCACCTTCACCTTCAATGCCCTAGTCCCAAATAAAGCCATTACTTTCTCTCTCTCTCCCCCTCACTCTGGCCATTCCCCGGGCACAGTCCTCGTCACCACTCCTTTTTGCCCACGGAATGCAGACTTGAATAGATACATTGAAATACAAATTTAGCCATTCACTGCATAGAGCCGTGAATACCACCCAGTCCATCACACGAACCTGCCTCCCATCCATGGACTCCATCTACACCTCCCACTGCCGGGGGAAAGCGGGCAGCATAATCAAGGATCCCTCCCACCCGGCTTACTCACTTTTCCAACTTCTTCCATCGGGCAGGAGATTCAGAAGTCTGAGAACACGCACGAACAGACACAAAAACAGCTTCTTCCCCACTGTCACCAGACTCCTAAATGACCCTCTTATTGACTGACCTCATTAACACTACACCCTGTATGCTTCAACCGATGCCAATGCTTATGTATGATGTGGAGATGCCGGCGTTGGACTGGGGTGAGCACAGTAAGAAGTCTTACAACACCAGGTTAAAGTCCAACAGGTTTGTTTCAAACACGAGCTTTCGGAGCACGGCTCCTTCTTCAGGTGAATGCGAGCGGGATCACCTGAAGAAGGAGCCGTGCTCCGAAAGCTCGTGTTTGAAACAAACCTGTTGGACTTTAACCTGGTGTTGTAAGACTTCTTACAATGCTTATGTAGTTACATTGTATTTCTTGTGTTGCCCTATTATGTATTCTCATGTATTTTCTTGTCTTTTCTTGAATTTTGTTTAATTTCCTTTTCTTCCATGTACTGAATGATCTGTTGAGCTGCTTGCAGAAAAATACTTTTCACTGTACAAGTGACAATAAACAAATCCAATCCAATCCAATATCGGGCTGGACCACATAAAGCACCAGTCTTGCCTTCCAATCCAGCTTCCCATCATTCTAGAATGCACAGTAACCCCCAGGTTCTATCCTCTACTGTAAACCATCTTCTTAGACCCTCTTCCTTTTCTCCTCCGTCCTCACCTCCAACATGGATTTCTTTTTAACACTGAGGCTGAATTGAACCTATCAGCCACCTCCTTCCCTCCTTTGCCCAGCTCACCCAGCTAAAATTCCTCTAAAGTTTCCTTTACTGTTCGAGCCCTGGATTTTCATCTTTCTCTAGTTTCTCTTCCATCTTGCCTCATGCCCTCTCCAATCTCATCTTACCCTCAAGGATCATCTCTTGCTCTCCCTACCCTATTTCCATGTAACTGCTGACCAGGCAACTTCCCTTCTTGGGTCCCATGTTAGCTGATATCGTTAGTGTTTCCTCAGGGGCTGTCCTTTCTTTATAAATCTTCCCCGTCCTCAAACAAAAACAACCCTTGGCCCTTCCGACTCTGCAATCCAACACCCATCTTCAACCCCCCTCCTCTCTCCCAAGTCTGTGAACCTGTTGCCTCCTAAATCCGCCCTGCCACATTAACACAACAGCTCATGGGCGCGATTCAGTGGCCTCGTTGCACCCAAAACCAGACATTTTGTTCAGATGAATTGCACCCCTTATGAAAATCGCAAATGACATCCTATGTGGTTGTGACAAAGTTGAACTTTGTCTCCTTATCCATCTCTACATATTTGCAACATTTGATAGAGTTGACCACACAAGCCTCCTCCAGTTCCATTGTCATTCAGCTGGCTGGGCTGCAGGCACCTGATTCCATTCTTTTCTGCAGCTGGAAATTCGACCATAGTAATTTCTCTAGAGACCTAGAGATAAGCATCCAACCACTTTTCCACCCCATCAATATGACCACCCATTTCCATCTCTGTAACATTATCTTCTTGGGGGCAGCAGGGTAGCATGGTGGTTAGCATAAGTGCTTCACAGCTCCAGGGTCCCAGGTTCGATTCCCGGCTGGGTCACTGTCTGTGTGGAGTCTGCACGTCCTCCCCCTGAGTGCGTGGGTTTCCTCCGGGTGCTCCGGTTTCCTCCCACAGTCCAAAGATGTGCGGGTTAGGTGGATTGGCTATGCTAAATTGCCCGTAGTGTCCTAATAAAAGTAAGGTTAAGGGGGGGGTTGTTGGGTTATGGGTATAGGGTGGATATGTGGGTTTGAGGAGGATGATCATGGCTCGGCACAACATTGAGGGCCGAAGGGCCTGTTCTGTGCTGTACTGTTCTATGTTCTATCTGACTCTGCCTCAGCTCTTCTGCTGATGAAACCCTCATCTATGCTTTTGCTATCTCAAGACATGACTATTCCAACACATTCCTGGCCTCCCAAACTCTATTCTTTGTAAACTTGAGATCATCCAAAACTCTACTGCCCTGTCCTAGTTCACACCAAGTTCCATTCATCCATCACCCCATGGTTGCTGACGTCTCCTGGTCCCTTGTATTCAAATCCTTCTAAAAGCTCTGTAATCTTCTCCAGTCCTACAACCCTCTTAGACGTATGCGTTCCTGAAATTCTGGCACCTTGCTCATCCCCGATTTTAATGACTCCACTATTGATGACAACCTCAGCTGTCAGAACCCAAAGCTTTGGAATTCTCTCCCTAAACTTTTCTGCCACTCATCATCTCTTTCCTCCTTGGAACCTACATCTTTGACCATGCCCTAATATTTCCTTATGTGCCTCAGTATCAAATTGTGTTTGATAAAGCTCCTTGGGATCTTTTACCACCTTAAATACAATTTATTGTTGCAGACATTTGCTGAGATATTCTTAGCCGTACCTCTCTCGTAATTGACCATGGTTATTCCAATAGAAACGCTATTGGCTTTGGAGGAAGCAAAGGAAAGGAGGGACATTAAACAGGTGAGATACACCTGAGAAGGACTTTCTTGTCATTACCTATTCACAGAAGAGCTTCACTTAGCTAGCCATGTCTGAGAAAGATTGTTTTTGCAGTACTGGATCATGGAAGACATCCAGCCAACGCCCATCTCAGAGATGTCACTTCCCTAACTGTCAGGTTTATGCTTCTATGCTTTCGGGTTATTCCAAGGCGCTGTAGTAATCAGCAGCATCAAATAATCTTCAGTTCACAATTGTAAAACAGGCGCCTGGGAGAGTGTGTCAAACTAAACAATGCCATGCCCATCAGAATGGAAACCATCACCAAAACCAACTCATATCTGGATAAAGTATTGAAGTTGAAGCAAATAAATCATGACCAGGAGGAGGACAAAGACAAACCTGGACTTTCTCCAGAAAATTCAGTCCCATGTGTGAAAATAGATCGTAAGAGACTAAGTCAGCCAACCATAAATATTTTGCTGACTCGCTGGACACCAGCACCTCTGATACATTGCAAGGATTAGCTGACCCTTTGAGGTGGAAATGGAAGTGAAGCAGAACTCTCTAAGTTATTTTTTAAAAAACTTTTCCAATGAAGGGGCAATTTAGCGTGGCCAATCCACCCACTCTGCACATCTTTGAATTGTGGGGGTGAGGCACACACAGACACGGGGAGAATGTGCAAACGCAGATTCCACACAGAAAGTGACCCGGGGCCGGGTTCAAACGTGGGACCTTGCCCCGTGAGGCAGCAGTGCCAACCACTGCGCCACCTTGTTACCGTCTCCCTCAGTTCTACAGTGAAGTGGGAAGGATTGGGAAGCTTTTAAAAGTGAGCAGAGGACAACTAAAAAAACAATAAGAAGATGAAATATGAGTGCAAGTTAGCTGGTAATATAAAAGAAGATAGAACATAGAACATAGAACAGTACAGCACAGAACAGGCCCTTCGGCCCTCGATGTTGTGCCGAACAATGATCACCCTACTTAAACCCACGTAACCCGTATACCCATAACCCAACAATCCCCCCATTAACCTTACGGGCAATTTAGCATGGCCAATCCACCTGACCCGCACATCTTTGGACTGTGGGAGGAAACCGGAGCACCCGGAGGAAACCCACGCACACACGGGGAGGACGTGCAGACTCCACACAGACAGTGACCCAGCCGAGAATCGAACCTGGAAGAGTTCTTTTCAATATAGAAAAGGTAAGACAGAGAGAGGCAAAAATAGACATTGGACACTGGCAAACATGGCTGGAGAAGTAATAATAGGAAACAAAGAAATGTCAGATGAACTGAATAGCTACTTTGCATCAGCCTTCACTTTGTAGGACACCAGTGATATGCCAGAGCTTCAGGAGAATCAGGGGCAGAGGTGAGTGCAGTGACCATTACTAAGGAGAAGGTTCTGGGGAAACTGAAAGGTCTCAACATGGATAAGTCACCTGGACCGGATGGACTATACCCCAGGGTTCTAAAAGAGATAGCTGAGGAAATTGTGGAGGCATTAGTGATCATCTTTCAGGAATCACTGGAGACAGGAAGGGTCCCAGGGGACTGGAAAGTAGCTAATGTAACATCATTGTTTAAGAAGGGAGGGAGGCAGAAGACGGGAAATTATAGGCTGGTTAGCCTGACTTCGGTCATTGGTACGATTTTAGAATCTGTTGTTAAAGATGAGATCGCGGAGTACTTGGAAGTGCATGATAAAATAGGACTGAGTTAGCACGGCTTTGTCAAAGGGAGCTCATGTCTGACAAATCTATTCAAGTTCTTGAGGAGGTAACAAGGAAGTTAGACAATGGAGAACCAGTGGACGTGATTTATTTAGATTTCCAGAAGGCCTTTGACAAGATGCAACATGGCAGATTGTTGAATAAGTTAAGTGCTCATGGTGTTAAGTGTAAGATCCTGACATGGACAGAGGATTGACTGACTGGCAGAAGGCAGAGTGGGGGTAAAGGGGGCTTTTTCAGAATGACAGCCGGTGACTAGTGGTGTGCCTCAGGGGTCTGTGCTGGGATCACAACTTTTCACAATGTTCATTAATGATCTGGAAGAAGGCATTGTTGCTGAGTTTGCAGATGATACAAAGATCTGTAGAGGGACAAGTAGTATTGAGGAAGCAAGGGGGCTGCAGAAGGATTTGGAAAGGCTAGGAGAGTGGGCTATGAATTGGCAGATGAAATAGAATGTGGAATAGTGTGATGTTATGCACTTTGGAATGAGGAATTTAGGCATAGGCTATTTTCTAAATGGGGAAATGCTTAGGAAATCAGAAGCACAAATGGACTTGAGAGTCCGTGTTTACGATTCTGTTAAGGTTAATGTGCAGGTTCAGTCGCCAGTTAAGAAGGCAAATGCAATGTCAGCATTCATGTCAAGACAGCTAGAATACAAGACCAGGGCAGGGATTCTCCCGGCGGGGCGGAGGGTCCCGGCATACCGGAGTGGGGCCAACCACTCCAGCTAGGCCCGCGCCAGAGTGGTTTCCGCTCTGCTGATGGCACCAAAACCAGTGCCAACGGCCTTTGGTGCTACGCTGCCCGGCGTCGGGGCTGGCTGAAAGGCCTTCGCCGGTCCGCGCATGCGCCGGTGCATCAGCGGCCGCTGACATCACCACCGGCGCATGCGCGGTAGGGTGGTCTCTTCCGCCTCCGCCCTGGTGGAGGCCGTGGCGGCGCTGGAAGATAAAGAGTGCCCCCACGGCACTGGCCCGCCCGCCGATCGGTGGGCCCCGATCGCGGGTCTGGCCACCGTGGGGGCACCCCCGGAGTCCGATTGCTCCGCCCCCTCCAGGACCCCGGGGGTCCGCTCGCGCCGCCGATCCCGCCGCCACCAGAGGTGGTTCAAATCTCGCCGGTGGGAGAGGCCTCCCACCTTTTTGCGGGTGGGAGAATTCTGGACATGGCGGGGGCGGGATTTTCGGCGGCACCTGCTAATTCTCCGACCCTGCTGGGGGTCAGAGTATTTCACCCCAGATCATTCTGGAAGAAAGGACAAAGAATACAACATATTACCATGAATGGTAATATAACACTACCGAGGCTGTATAAGGCTCTGGTTAGACCCCATTTGAAGTATTGAGAACAGTTTTGGGCCCCGTATCTAAGGAAAGATGTGTTGGCCTTGGAAAGGGTCCAGAGGAGGTTCACAAGAATGATCCTTGGAATGAACTGCTTGTCGTATGAGGAACTGTTAAGGACTCTGGGTTTGTACTCATTGGGGTTTAGAAGGATGAGGGGGGAACTTATTGAAACTTACAGGATACTGCGAGGCCTGGATAGAGTGGATGTGGAGAGGATGTTTCCACTTGGAGGAAAAACTAGAACCAGAGGACACAATCTCAGACTAAAGGGATGATCTTTTAAAACAGAGATGAGGAGAAATTTCTTCAGCCAGTGGGTGGTGAATCTGTGGAACTCTTTGCCGCAGAAGACTGTGGAGGCCAAATCACTGAGTGTCTTTAAGATAGAGATAGATAGGTTCTTAATTAATAAAGGGTTCAGGGGTTATGGGGAGAAGAGAGAAGAATGGGGAGCAGCTCAATGGGCCGAGTGGCCTAATTCTGCTCCGATGTCTTATGGTCTTATGGTGTCAGCCTAGGTTCAGTGCTCCAGTCTGTTGCATGGGCTTTGAACCCATTTAGAAGTGACGGTGCCATAAGCTAACACAATATAACGGGCGCGATTCTCCCCAAAAAATGACTAAGTGTCATTTTGGGCGAGTTTGGCGGGGTAATTTGCGTCAGCTATAGATGCGAGATTGCGACCTGTATTCACGCGCACTTAGAGCATGAAATGAGCATCCACGAGAATCCCACCATGCCTGACTGCCTTGCTGTATGATTTTCCCGACCTACACCTCAGCTAACAAGAGGGAGCTGCTTTTAAACGTCCCTCACCACTCATTCCCAGTCAACAAATGAGGATGGCAGTGCGCTGACCTGCTCCCTGCTTTGGCGATGCCGATCTGGCCACACATGCCATCTGAAGTTGTTAACCCCCTGCCAACTATGAGAACACCTCGGAAAAGAGCTCCAAAAAGCACACCAGTGATGCGTCACAGCTATCACCCTACCTTACACATTTGCTGCGAGTTCTAGAATGCCTCTACCTAAAAGAACTCCTTCCCCTGTGGTGATTCCCCATTCTGAGTCCTAATTGGTCACCCGGGCCAGGTGACCCTTGCTCTGCTGTGTTGCCCCTAAGGAGTCAATCACCACGCACTCAGAACTAGAAGCAAGACAATGGAGCTTCTAAAACCCAAATCAGAGAAGTGTCACTCAACCCTACATTGAGGTACACCGGCCAAATGATAAAGTGAATGCAGCGGGGGGAGGGGGGGGTGGCTATTATCATCATAGTGATTTTTTAAATATACACATTTAATTTCACTCTGCAATCATGGAAAAATCCTTTTCAAAATGTTTAACTGGAAAAGGGATTTGGGGTGCTCAGATGCCATTAATCTTCCCTCTGCGTTTAAGATGTTTGCTAAAAGTGACAGCAGATCACTGTATTTGGTTCCGAGAGATTTGTCTTTGCTTTGATGTTGTTTCATTTGGTTTCCAGCTGCACAATGGTTCAATGAATAATTGTTACTTTCACAGCTGTGCCTGTCGGTTTTGAAACCGAAGACCATCCATTAAAAAACAGACATCATAGTTTCATGGGTCTTTGAGTAATGTATAGAGTGAGTATTTTAACTTCTCTGGTATTAAATATCAGAACGAATAGACCGGTCATATTTTCTTTTGTCAGTCTTAGATTTTAAGTTCAGACTGACTGGAGTGATTAGGATGGCAGGTCTTGGCTCTTTACGTTGCCGGATGTCACTGTGTTTTGCAGTGCATTAAGTTACCTGTCAGTGTTACACTGGATCTGGATCACTGAGCAACAACTCTGCATAAATCCACCATTGGACTTTTGACAAAAGAAACATTTTAAAGCAACAAGATCAATTAGGGCAAATCTACAAAAAGTTGACTAGGGGGTTGAAAACTTTTTCCATTTCAGGTATGTGGATCTACGATTGGTTTCTTATATAGCCGTGCGAGGTGTTAAGTCAAAGGTTTGTGCTTTGAAAAGATCAGGAGTTAAATCGTCCTATTTGTGGATAATTTGAAGGTGGATACCTTCGGTCTTTAGTTGCCAAATACTTTGCTTTCCCAATGTGTTAAAGGTAATAAAAATCAGTTTAATCCAAATTAGACGCATCAGAAGAGTTAAAATAAATTGCGTACAATGGGACTCTCTGTCTTTAGGAGTCATACAAAAATGGGGAAGAAGAGGGTTCTGCTTTATTGCTTATTGCGACTGTGTGGTAAACCAACATTATGGTACATACCATGGGATCTTTGCAGATCCCTTTAGAAAACTAAAACTTAGCTTCCTAAAACTTAGCTCGCAGAGAACCAAGATTAAAAAGTTAATTTGCCTATTGATTGAAAACTTCCTGAGGTGTTTACAAAGATTCTTATACTTTGCCATTAAAAATAAATCTTTTTTGAGTAACGTCACCCTTGCTTACCAAGGTGCAACATTCAGCTTTGTGTGCAAAAGCATCAAGAAGGCAATTAAATTATTATTTCAATGATTTTAAGGAGCTATCCCCACATTCAGCCTCTTTGAAAAAGGGTGAGAAATAAATGAAACTAAGACAGCAAAAAACTCAGCAGGTCTGGTAGCATCTGTAGAGAGAGAAAACAGAGTTAATGTTTCGAGTCCATTTGTCTCTTCATCAGAAATAAATCAGAGGTGATGCGGTGGTTCATTTTGTTTGTGCCCACTAGAAATGTGGAGGTTCAGTAGGAAGAGGAGCACAATGTCCTTTTGAGGCTTCATTCCTTTGTGAGCTGATTCAAAACCGGTTTTTTTAATAGGACTATTCTCAGATATATTTATAATTCAGATATAAGTCATACCTTAGTGCAAGGTAAAGGAAAGACCCCATATCATTATTTAAGAAGCTGTCTATCTCGAGGAGGTAAGAAATCAACAATGAAACAATTCTGGGCCTTCAGGAGAAATTGGAGACCATTATTTTTTGGATATTGTTTCTTGGTCCGTAAAATGATGTGAGTATTTTTGCACACTCTCTTCCCTTACCTCTCCCCTATGCTATTTCGGGGTGTCTGGAATCATAAGGATATCTACTTCAGTCTTTCAAACATTCTTAACTAAAGAGTTTGGTTGAGAGAGAAAGGCAAGGGTGGGGAAACTACAGCACACAAAAGAGAACATTATTCCTCCAGGAGCCCTCTACCAGCAGGATGAATGGAGTATTGAAAAGTGTAGCAATTGAGCCTATATTAATTTTCATCCTTCGTAATGAAACCATTTGTGTGCCAGGGTCCAAGCGTTTGTTCGTGTCATTTGCAAATGGCTTCAAATGTCCATAAATTAACAGGTTTCTCAAAGACAACCATGAGATTTGAATCTCTAGCAAATCTCTCTCTGATTTGTAATGATTACATTAGATGAAACATTAATTAACACCTTTGTTGTCATGATACAGAAGTCTAGACATAATCCAGCTGTATTTCCCAGTTATTGAATGGAACATATTCATTACATGTAATCTTATTGGAGATAGACAGATGGGCACAAATAGATTGATAGGGAATTAATGAATGGATCAAGTAATATTTATATATGAAAATGCAAAATATATGTATTGTTCAAGTGTACACACTGAATAATGTTAATCAATCTTTCTAATTTCTATAATTATATAGAGATTGAAAAATCAACATGTTCCTGGAGGAAATTATTCAATATTGGTATGTAGTCCTGTTGAGGATTTATCTAAAGGGCTGGATTAAGAAGAAGAAGTAGGTGTAGTGAATTTAGATGTCCAAGAGACATTCAATGAGGTGCCATATAAAAGGTGCCACATATGAACTCATGGTGCTGGGGTCAATATATCAGCATGGACAGAGGATTGGCCAACTAACAGGAAATAAGGTAAAGTTGCCATAGTCTCAGATGACCATAGGCTGCTTTCTTACTTTGAGGGAGGAGCTGACTGGTGGTGATTTAACTTGTGGTTCACCACACCCCAGGCGAGGGGAAAAGTTGAGAAGGCGGCCTTCATTAATAACCTCAACCGGTACAGGAATTGAACCTGCGCTGCTGGCCTTACTCTGCATCATAAGCCAGCGATCCATCCGACTGAGCTAAACTTGCCCCCAAGAACAGGGACAGGAAATAGAGTCATGATAAATGGGTCATTTTCAGATTGGCAAACTATGACTAGCGGAGCGCTGCAGGAGTCAGTGGTGGGGCCTCAATTATTGGCATTCTATGTTAATAACTGCCAAATTTACTGCGGATACAAAGATAGGTAGGAAAGCAAGTTGTGAAGAAGACACAAAGATGACACAAAGAATCTGCAAAGAGATACGAGAGGTTAAGTGAGTGAGCAAGAATTTACAAAATGTGGGAAAACGTGAGGTTGTCCTGTTTGGGAGAAGAATGAAGAAGCAGAATATTATTTAAATAAAGTGAGGTGACAGAAAGCTGTCGCACACAGGCATCTCGGTGTCTTTGTAATGAATCCCAAAACATGCAGGTACAGCACGAAATTAGGAAGGCAAATAAAATGTTGGCCATTATTGCAAGAGAAAATGGAATATGAAAGCAGGGAAGCCTTGCTACAGCTGTACACTACATTGGTGAGATCTCCCCTGGATTGAAGATTTGGCCTTGTTACTTTAAGGAGGGAGATATTTGCATTGGAAGTGGTTCAGAGAAGGTTCCCTGGGTAGAAGGGTTGTCTTATGAGGGAATGTTGAGCTGACTGTGCCTGAACTCATTGGAGCTTCGAACAGTGAAGATGATTTTACAGAAACATGTAAGAACTGAGGGGCTTGACAGGTCATTGGTCAGAGGATTCTTCAGTTTCAGAATTATGGGGTCTCATATTTAAAATAGTGATGAGGAAGAATTTCTTCTCTCAGGGGGTCATTAATCTTTGGAATTCTGTTCCACACACAGTGAGCAGTGGAAACTGGGTCACTGATCGACAAGGGATTCAAAGTTATGTGGGGTGGGGTGGGGGGCCCCAAATCAGCCACGGGCTGGATCCTCCCGAAATGGGACTATGTCCCCACGCCAGCGTAAAAACGCTGGAGTTTTACTCCAGAAATTCCGAGAAACCGGTTGAGCTAAGTCAATGCCCTGCAGGGTCTAGCAGGGACCTGGAGTAAATCTTGCAGCTGTAGCTACGGATACGGGCCCCCGCACGTCCGGTTTGGAATCCGTGCATGCGCACGGCGGCGGCCTCCAGCGGCCGCGTCGAACACATGGCGGACTCAGACCGTGGAGCCAGGCGGAAAAATTAGATCCCCCAATCGGCCGTGCGCCCGAGCATCAAACTGCGTGGATCAAACCCCCGGCCGCCTATTGGGCCCTCCCAGGTGTCCGATGCCCCCGACCCCCACCCAGGGTAGCCGCGGAGTCCACAGCCGCCATGCCAGCATTCCGACCGGCAATAGGTGGTCCATTCCCCGCCATCGGGAACGCGGCCAGTCGGGAGCGGAGGGATGCTGGGTGGCCTCTGTCAATGGGACCCTAGCCACGCGCCGTACCCGGCGGTCACGCCAGTGTTTGTGTCCCGGAGAATTGTCAAACTGGCGCCGGGCCAGATTATGGCGTGAAAGTGGATTCTCCGCCCCCCGCGCTGGCCGCGATTACGGCGCGGGGCTGCGGAGAATCCAGCCCATAATCTTACGGAATAATGGAGCAGGCTCAAGAGGTTGAATGGTCTACTCCCGCCTCTGTTGCAAATATGGTGTAATGTCAGAACTGAATGAATAATTAGGGATGTTCAACTATAAAATGCAATTGCAATATTTAAGACTACAGGTGGGATTTCCCAGTCCTCCACACCAGCGGGATCTTGTAGTCCAACCGCGGGGTGGGCGAGCCATGCAAAGTGTCATAGACTTCGGCAGGACTGGAAGATCCCGGCAGCAGCCAATGGCGAGTTGTGTCAGTTGCAGGAAAACCCCTTGCGTTTGGTGGGGGGCTGAAAAATTCCAGCCTACAATTCATTTACCATTGCAAATAAAAGCTGGTAATTTACATGTTTAAAAAAAAATGACTGCACTGTTTACATTTACTTACTCAAGGTGTTGATGTATTCTTGTGAAGATGGGGTTTTCTTTGTGTGTTCAGCGGACAAGACCAAATGTGCTGCTACAGTAAACTCTAGTCCTGTTGGAAGTAAAGTTCATAGCATCTGGTGTGGCACAACCAGCATTTGTTACCCATCCATAATTGGCCTTCAAATAGTGGTGGTGAGCTGTTTTCTTGAACGACTGCACCTGGTTCAGGAACACCCACAGTGCTGCTGTCCCCGGTGCCTTGGCTAATGCCAGGTGATTCTATGTAGCCATTTGATACAACTGAATGGCTTGGCATGGCAATTCAGAGGGCAGTAAAGAGTCAACTACATTGCTGTAGGTCTACAGTCACATGTAGGCCAGACCATATAAGGAAGGCAGATTCCCTTCCTGAAGGTTATTAGTGCAACCAGATGGGTTTCTATGACAATTGATAGTTTCATGGCACAATAACTGAGCTCTTTTTTAAACTAATTGAATTTAAGCTTTAATTTAAAAGAGGTGAGACACTTATCCCTAAGCCATAGGCTGGGGCCTTATGAGTGCAGTGATACTACCACAAGACCAGCAACTTCTCTGACCTGTGATACTGATGCTGGCGGATACTGATTGTAGAGGGTATTGATTGTAGTGAATCAGCATCCTGGTTCCAATAATGTATGCAGGCAGGTAATAATGGTGCTGTCTGGAGACCTCAAATCCACAAGCCTGTACTAATTATAATTGTATGTGAGTTTAAATCTTGGCAATTCCAGTTTGAAATCAGTTCAAGCAAATTTGAAAATAGGAAGTGACCATGAGGCACATGATAATTATAGACGATCAACAGATTCACTAATGTTCTTTGAGTAAAGAAATTTGATTCCGTACCGAAATGATAAATCTTTGCCAAATCTTCCCTGAGCTCCCACCTATCCATATCCTTCTGTTTTGCTCCACCCCTTCTTAAACAGTATAAAACCCATCACATTCCCCCTCTCTTCAGCTCTGAAGAAGTCATATCAACTCGAAACTTTAACTCTGTTTCTCTCTCCACAGATGCTGCCAGACCTGCTGAGTTTATCCAGCATTTTCTGTTTTATTACTTGGGAAATCTAAATGCGATCAGGCTGAGTCAACATGGTTTTGTGCAAGGAAAATTGCGTTTGATTAATTTATTGAATTTCTTTAGGGAAGTAAACCTGGATAAAGAGAAGCGCGTTGATGTGTTGTACTTGGATTTCCAGAATGCACCAGCAAGGTGTCACATCAAAGGTTATTACACAAAATAAGAGTTCACACATTAGGGGATAACATATCAGCATTGACAGAGGATTGGTCAGCTAATAGGAAGTAGGGAGTAGGTGTAAGTGGTTTTTTTTCAAGTGAAATGAAATGAAAATGAAAATCGCTTATTGTTACGAGTAGGCTTCAATGAAGTTACTGTGAAAAGCCCCCAGTCGCCGCATTCCGGCGCCTGTCCGGGGAGGCTGGTACGGGAATCGAACCGTGCTGCTGGCCTGCTTGGTCTGCTTTAAAAGCCAGCGATTTAGCCTGGTGAGCTAAACCAGTTGGCTGACTGTAACGAGTGGAGTGCCGCAGGGATCAATGTTGGGGCCTCAACTATTTACAATCTATATCAGTGACTTGTATGAAGGGACCCAACATATGTTTGCTAAATCTGCTGATGACAAAAAAAGAGAGGTACGAAAGTAAGATGTGAAGAGGACATAAGTGGCACAATTTATGGAAAAATGAGACCCGTTTTGGGCGCTAATAGCGGTGTGGTTCTTGGCACCCTGCAACGCCGAGAATGACCCTGCTATCAAATGGGACTTCAGGATATTTTGGGTCTCGGTGAGAAACGTCCTCGTCAGCACAGGAAGAGATCAACGCACCATTTTAAAATGCTGCTCAGATCTCTCAGTCCCCTCAGCCATGCCACATGGCCTCTGGACCTCCCCAACGTACCGCTTAGGGAGCCCTCAAGCCCCCTCACACCACCTCTTAAGAGCAGGGCACCCCTGGGCCTGATCCCTGGCATGGGCAAACTGCCACCTGGGAATCTTTACACTGCCACCCTGGGAGTGCCCCTGGTAGTTTTGTAGTGCCATCAAGGCACCCTGGCAGTGCCAGGGTAGCCCTACCAGGTTGCCAAAGTGGCACTGCTAAGGTGCCAGTCTGGTAGTGCCAAGGTGCCCAGGTGCCTGCGGGGGTGCCAGAGTACCACCTGCCCAAATCCCGACCACTGGGCTTGGGAGATCCCCCAAGTGCTGTTACACTTGGTCCATGTTTGTATGGACCAGTGCTAAATAGCACCATGGCGAGGTATCCCAGGAACGGGCATTTGTTCCTGGGTGTCCCAGCGAGGGTGAGATCCAGATCGTGATATCTTGCAAGATCTCGTTTGATCTCATGAGGCGTTCCGAGGCCTCTCGCGAGATTTAAGGGCACCTTCGCGTCAGTAAGTCGGGCACAAAGAAGCTGTTCGATCATGCCTAAGGAGTCTGCAAAGCGATATAGATAGGTTAGGTGAGTAGGCAAAGATTTGGCAGATGGAGTTTAATGTAGGAACTTGTCCACTTTGACAGGGAGAATAGAAAACAGCATATTATTTACATAAAGAGAAATTTCAGAACTCTGAAATACAGAGGGATCTGGGTGTCTTGGTACATAAATCACAAAAAAGTTAATATATTCAGGAACAGCAAATAATTCAGAAGACAAATAGTATGTCATTGCTTATTGTAAGTAGTATGGAATATAAAAGTTAGGGATGTTTTGCTACATTTGTACGGGACATTATAAGACAACATCTGGAGCACTGTGTACATTTTGGTCTCCTTATTTAAGAAGCCGTGCAGAGAAGGTTCACTCAACTGATTTAGGCTGATTTAGCTCACTGGGCTAAATCGCTGGCTTTTAAAGCAGACCAAGCAAGCCAGCAGCACGGATCGATTCCCATATCAGCCTCCCCGGACAGGCGCTGGAATGTGGCGACTAGGGGCTTTTCACAGTAACTTCATTGAAGCCTACTCGTGACAATAAGCAATTTTAATTTCATTTTCAACTGCTTCCAGGGTTAGCACTGCTGCCTCATGGCGCCAAAGACCCGGGATCAATCCCGGCCACTGGTCAGTGTCTGTGCGGAGTTTGCACATTCTCTCTGTGTCTGCATGGGTTTCGCCCCCACAACCCAAAGATGTGCAGGGTTGGTGGATTGGCCACGTGATATTGCCCCTTAATTGGGAAAAAAAAGAATTGGGCACTTGAAATTTATTTTTAAAAACTGCTTCCTGTGTTGTCTTATGAGGAAAGGTTGGGCCTGTATACATTGGAGTTCAGAAGAATGAAGGTGATCTTGTTGAAGCACATAATATCTTGAGGGGACTTGACAGGGTGGAGCGGAAAGGATGCTTCCCCTTGTGGGAGAGACTAAGACCGGCATGAGGAGAATTCTTTTCTCTCAGAGGGTCGATTGAATGTGCAATTCTCTTCATCAGAGTGGAGACTGGGTCACTGAATATGTTTAAGGCTGAGTTGGATTACACTTCTGATGTGGACCATGGAGTAAGTGGTCGCCCACAAGGCAGCTCCTGCCCAAGGTTACAGAAAAGAGCTATTTTTTAATCAATACGGGGTGGAATTTTGATGAAAAGATGTAGGTGAATGTTGGAGGAGTACTTTCCCCCAGGAATGGCATATCTCTTGGTTACCAGACCCGGCAGATATAGTGAAAGATTTGGCTGGAGCTGCAGCAAAGACAAAAGCCGCTTCCAGCATGCCGGCTGGGGAAGAGCGAGCTTAAAGGCTTCAAGCTGACTTGAGGGCCTTTATTAAAGCTGAATTCCAGCAGCAGAGGGAACAACTGTGAAAAGATCTCACCAAGGCCATTGAAGAAACGGTGTTGAGACTTCCGATGGCGGCCATGGAGGAGTAGGTCGCGCATTCGGCAGCTCCCTTCTGGAATGGACTCTCTGACCTTTTTCAGGAGTTTTCACAGACTTTTTGGGGCAGATTGGTGAAGCGAACACTGCCAAAAGGATTCCCTCTCTGTTGTATGGATAGCTGGACCAGGAGTGGCTGGGTGAAGCTTTTAAGTCCCAACAGACAGAAGACTGCGGAGCGGGCGCCGAGGCACGGCATGGCGGCCGGTATAGACCAGGGTGATTGGGCGCAGTGGGCACAGGGGCAACAGGAATTCCTTAAGGACTGCTTTGCTGATCTTAAAAAGGACATGCTGGCCCTGATGAAGGCATCAATAGACCAAATGATCGCAACTCAGGCAACACAAGGGAAAGCGATTAAGGAGAGGGAGAAAAAGCTATCCGACCACGAGGACAAGTTGGTCATTTTGGCCCTTAAGGTGTAGGTGCAGGATGACCTCCACAAGAAATGGCAGGAGAGGCTGTTGGACCTAGAAAACAGGTCTGGGAGACAGAACTTGAGAATCGTGGGCCTCCCCGAAGGTGTGGAGGGGTCGGATGCGGGAGCATTTGTGTCCAAGGTGCTGGATACGCTGATAGGGATGGGGGTATTCCCTTGACCCCTAGAGCTGGACGGGACGCACAGAGCCCTCGCAAGGAAGCCCAAGGCGAATGAACCGCCAAGGGCCATGGTGGTGAGATTTCATCGCTTCCCGGACAAGGAATTTGTCTTGCGGTGGGCAAAAAAAGAACGGAGCAGCATGTCGGAGAACAGCGTGATACGCATCTACCAGGACCTGGATGCGGAGATGGCCAAGAGGCGTGCTGGATTCAACCGGGTGAAGGCGACCCTCTTCAGCAAGGGGGTGAAATTTGGGATGCTGCACCCAGCGAGGCTATGGGTTACGTATAAGGAACGGCATCACTATTTTGAGACGCCAGACGAGGCGTGGTCATTCGTCAAACAAGAAAAGCTGGACTCGAATTAAAGGACAGTTAAGCTTTGGTGGAATGCGGCGGTGGGACTGGGTAACACGGTACCGTTTCTAATATAAGATTGTATACAATGCTGGGTGTGTGTAAGGGCTGTGGTGGTGGCTGGAGGGTTCAGTGTTTTCAGCAAAGTTGAGATACGGAGGGGAGAGGGGGCCCTGCACTTAGTGCGGTTTTTTGAGAAGTTGGAGCCTTGATTCAACAAGTGTCTCCTCACGGGACAATGTTAGTGTCTTCTGTTTATTTTTCGTTTCGTATTACTATTTACTCACTGGGGCTGGAGAGGTAGTTTAATTGATTTATTCATGTGGGGAGAGGGGCCCGGACAATGAGACGACAGTCTGATCGGCGCCAGGCGCGGGAGCTGCCAGGGTCAGCATGGGTCAGCTGACTCTCGGTAGCATAGTGAGGGGGTCAGCAAGTGCCCAGCTGGTGCTTGGCGGGGGGTTTTTGGGTCGTGGGGCTGTTGGGAGGGGGGGGGGGGGGGGGGGGGGGGGGGAGGGGGGGATGCTGCTTTGCTGACAGAGGAGGTATGAATTTCGGGGTACCAATTGAGGGTCGTGGGCGGTGGCTCCCTGTGGGGGCGCTCGAGGAAGCGAAGGGCGCGGGCTCGAGGCTGGCCAAAAAAGGGAGATGGCTAGTCAGCAGGGGGGGGGGGGGGGGGGGGCGGGGAGGAGGAGGAGGGGGGAGGGGTGCTGTGTAAGCCCCCCGATCACGTGGAATGTGAGGGGTTTTATGAGATGCATGCTAGGCAAAATCCCGGACTAAGAGTCACACAACATGATCATGGGGGTGACTTTAACACAGTCATTGACCCCGAGCTGGACAGGTCGAAGTCCAGGACAGGGAAGCGGCTAAGGAATTGAAGGGTTTTATGAAGCAGATGGGGGGGGGGGGGGGGGGGGTCCCTGTCGGTTCGCACGGTCGAGAGCGAAGGAGTTCTCTTTTTTTCTCTCCCACATTCATAAGGTTTATTCCCGCATAGACTTCTTTGTCTTGAGCAGGGTGTTAATCCCAAAGGTGGCGGGGACAGAATACTCAACAATCACAGTCTCGGACCATGCCCCACACTGGGTGGACCTGCAGCTTAGTGAGGAGAGAGGGCAGCGCCCACTCTGGAGACTGGCTGTGGGGCTGCTGGTGGGCGAAGAGGTTTGTGTGCGGATTAGCAGGAACATCCAGGATTACCTGGAAACAAACTATACGGGTGAGGTAGCAGCGGCAACGGTTTGGGAGGCTCTGAAGGCAGTTGTCAGAGGGGAACTCATCTCAATTCGATCCCATAGGGAAAAGAGAGAAAGAGAGGAGAGGGAGAGACTGGTGGAGGAGATACTCTGAGTTGAGAGGAGATACGCGGAGGCCCCCGAGGCGGGGTTACTGAGAGAGCGACGGAGTCTGCAGGCGGAGTTTGAACTGCTGACCACAGTGAAAGTGGTAGCACAGCTGAGGAAGGCAAGGGGGGCAGTCTATGAGTACGGGAAGAAAGCGAGTAGAATGCTGGCACACCAACTGCGAAAGAGGGAGACGGCCAGGGAAATCGGGGGAGTAAAGAATAAGGAGGGTAACACGGTCTTGGATCCGGGGGGGTGAACGGAGTCTTTAAGGAGTTCTATAGTAAACTATACGAGTCGGAGCCCTCAACGGAAGGGGAAGGATGAGGCAATGTTTGGACGAGTTGAGGTTTCCAAAGGTGGAAGAGGACCTGGTGGAGGGGCTGGGGGCCTCGATTGAATTGGAGGAGAGTGTCAAGGGTATAGAGGGCATGCAATCGGGTAAAGCCCCGGGGCCGGACTGTTACCAGGTAGAATTCTATAAGCAATTTTCGCAAATATTGAGCCCACTCCTGATGAGGACCTTCAATGAGGCTAGGGAGAACGGAATCCTCCCCCCAACAATGTCACAGGCCTTGATCTCACTCATTCTTAAACGAGGGAAGGACCTGGAACATTGCGGGTCATACAGGCCGATTTTGCTTTTAAACATGGATGCCAAATTTCTAGCTAAGATTCTGGCCACAAAAATTGAGGATTGTATCCCAGGGGTGATAGAGGAAGACCAGACTGGGTTTGTTAAAGGCAGACAACTCAATACCAATGTCTGGAGACTTTTGATTATAATTATGATGTCCTCAGAGGGCGGGGGAGGCGGAGGTGGTAACAGCGATGGACGCAGAGAAAGCCTTTGACCGGGTGGAGTGGGAGTACCTGTGGGAAACGCCGTGGAGGTTCGGGTTTAGTGAGGGCTTTATTGGCTGGGTGAAATTGCTGTACCAGGCGCCTGTAGCAAGTGTATGTACAAACCGGCTGAGGTCGGTGTACTTCGAGCTTCACTGGGGAATGAGGCAGGGGTGTTCCCTCTCCCCGTTACTATTTGCCTTAGCTATAGAACCACTAGCTATGGCGTTGAGAGCCTCAAGGAACTGGCGGGGACTGGTTCGGGGGGGTTGGGGGGGGGGGGTGGAACATCGGGGGCGGGATTCTCCGCCCCCCCGCCGGGTCGGAGAATCGCCCGGGGCTGGTGTCAATCCCAACCCCGCCGTGTCCCGAATTCTCCGCCACCAGAGATTCGGCGGGGTCAGGAATCGCGCTGCGCCGGTCGGCGGGCCCCCCGCGGCGATTCTCCGGCCCGCGATGGGCCGAAGTCCCGCCTCTGTCAAGCCTCTCCCTCCGGCGGGAATTAAAACACCTACCTGACCGGCGGGATTGGTGGCGCGGGCGGGCGCCGGGGTCCTGGGGGGGGGCGCGGTGTGATCTGACCCCGGGGGGGGCGCCCCCATGGTGGCCTGGACCGCGATCGGGGCCCACTGATCGGCGGGCGGGCCTGTGCCGTGGGGGAACTCTTTTTCTTCACCTCCGCCATGGTCTTCACCATGGCGGAGGCGGAAGAGACCCCTCCCCTGCGCATGCGCCGGGATGACGTCAGCAGCCGCTGATGCTTCAGCGCATGAGCGGACTTATGCCGTCCGGCAAAGTCCTTTCGGCCCCGGCTGGCGTGACACCAAAGGCCGTTCACGCCAGCCGGCGGAGTAGGAACCCCTCCGGCGCAGGCCTAGTCCCTCAAGGTGAGGGCTTGGCCCCTAAAGGTGCGGAGACATCCGCACCTTTGGGGCGGCCCGATGCCAGAGTGGTTCATGCCACGTCAACACGACAGGACCCCCCGCCTCGCCGGGTAGGGGAGAATCCCGGCTCGGATCTCGCTATACGCGGATCATTTGCTCCTGTACATTTCGGACCCTGCGGAGGGGATGGGGGAGGTTCTGCGAATCCTGATGGATTTTGGTAGTTTTTCAGGGTACAACCTGAACATGGGAAAGAGCGAGTTGTTTGTGATCCAGGCCAAGGGGCAGGAGGAGAGACTGAAAGAGCTGCCGCTCAGGATGGTAGAGAAAAGTTTTCGTTACCTGGGTAAACAGGTGGCCAGGAAATGGGATGCCCTACACAGGCTCAACCTGACCCGGTTGGTGGAGCAAATGGAAGGGGACTTTAAAAGTTGGGACATGCTCGCTGTCACTGGCAGGGAGGGTGCAGACCGTGAAATGACTGTCCCCCCAGCTTTTTGTTTGTCTTTCAGTGCCTCCCCATCTTCATCCCTAAGGCCTTTTTTAAGCGGGTTAGTAGGATCATTACGGGCTTTGTGTGGGCGAGTAAGGAGATCGCTGTTGGAGTGCAGTCGGGGGGGGGGCGGGGGGGGAATGAAATGAAATGAAATGAAGTTACTGTGAAAAGCCCCTAGTCGCCACATTCCGGCGCCTGTCCGGGGGGGCTGGTACGGGAATCGAACCATGCTGCTGGCCTGCTTGATCTGCTTGAAAAGCCAGCGATTTAGCTGAGTGAGCTAAACCAGCCCCTGGGTGGATTGGCGCTGCCAACCTTCCGCAACTACTACTGGGCGGCCAATATAGCTGTGATTAGGAAGTGGCCGATGGGAGTGGAGGGTGGGGGGGGGGGGGGCGGGGGGGGAGAGACAGGTGTGGGAGCAGCTGGAGGCGGCATCATGTAAAGGTACTAGTCTGGGAGCTTTGATAACGGCTCATTTGCCGTTCTCGCCGACTCGTTACTCCACAAGTCCCGTGGTGGTGGCAAAACTGAGGATCTGGGGACAGTGAAATGAAAATCGCTTATTGTCAGAGTAGGCTTCAAATGAAGTTACTGTGAAAAGCCCCTAGTCGCCACATTCTGGCGCCTGTTCGGGGCTGGTTGAGGGCGGAGGCGTTTTGGAGGGGGGAGGTGTTTTGGGGGGAGGGGTTTTGGGTGGGAGGGGTTTAGGAGGGGGGAGGGGTTTTGGAGGGGAGGGGGGAGGGGTTTTGGAGGGGGAGGGGTTTTGGAGGGGGAGGGGTTTTGGAGAGGGAGGGGGAGGGGCTTTGGAGGGGGAGGGGGAGGGGTTTTGGAGGGGTGGAGGAGGTACAAGAAGGTGGAGGGAGCGTCGGTCTGGACCCCGATATGCAACAATCACAGGTTTGTCCCGGGTAGGATGGATGGTGGGTTCCAGAGTTGGCAGAGGGCAGGCATCAGAAGGATGGGAGATCTGTTCATAGACGGAAGCTTTCCCAGTTTGAAGGCGCTAGAGGACAAATTTAATCTGCCGCCAGGAAAAGCCTTTAAATATCTGCA
This sequence comes from Scyliorhinus canicula, assembly GCF_902713615.1. Lineage (NCBI taxonomy): Eukaryota > Metazoa > Chordata > Chondrichthyes > Carcharhiniformes > Scyliorhinidae > Scyliorhinus > Scyliorhinus canicula. The sequence continues at coordinate 107,782,768 of NC_052157.1, read as the reverse complement.
AATACGAGCCTTCCTGAAAAAACGCCTTTCCGACGCTTCTGCCACTGAGGATACAGGACAGGGTGGACTCTGGCACCTGGGTGGGGGAGGGGAGGGTGTCGGATATCTACCAGGAACTACAGGAGGCAGAGGAAACCCCAGTGGAGGAGCTCAAGGGCAAGTGGGGGGAGGAGCTCGGTAAGGAGTTGGAAGTGGGTCTGTGGGCAGAGGCAGAGGTGATGGGCAGGGTTAATTCCTCCTCATCATGTGCTAAGCTCAGTTTAATTCAATTTAAGGTGGTCCACCGAGCACACATGACGGCAGCGAGAATGAGTAAGTTTTTTGGGGTAGTATAAGGTGCAAGGGCAGCCCTGCAAACCATGTCCACATGTTTTGGGCATGCCCGGAGCTTAGAGTGTTCTGGCAAGTGATGCATGATCAATTGCACAAAGACTCAGATTGGGTACAACTGTGGCTTTATTGCAGTCAGATGCCTGGCCTCCTGCTGCAGCTGGCAAAATGGCAGATCAATGGAGGACACGCATATTTATACAGCTCCTAGTGGGCGGAGCCAGCCGGCAGGGGCTACCGGCGCACCTGTAATACAGGTCCTACCTTACATCCCCTAATACAGGTGTACACAGTTGTTCACCACAGCAAGGGTTCGCGAGGGCAATGTCCAAGGTGCTGAACGCACGGGTGGTACCGAGTCCAGAGATAGCGATCTTTGGAGTGTCAGAAGACCGGGAGTTCAGGGCCCGACGTCTTGGCCTTTACCTCCCTAGTAGCCCGAAGACGGATTTTATTAATGTGGAGGGACTCGAAGCCCCCGAGTGTAGAGACTTGGGTTAACGACATGGCTGGGTTTCTCAACCTCGAGAAAATAAAGTTTGCCATAAGAGGATCTATGCTGGGGTTCTCTTGGAGGTGGCAGCCGTTTGTCAACTTTCTCGGGGAAAATTAAAATGCCAGCAGCAGCAGCAATCCGTAGGGGGGGGGCGAGTCGGGGGGGGGGGGGGAGTGGGGGGGTGGGAGGGGGGTGGGGAGGGGGTGAGTGCTTCATTGGGATGGTGAAGGAAGACTGGGCCGCGTCGGGTAATGTTTATTTAATTGTTACTGTATATTCTCTTTTTGCACTATGTTAATGTTCACTCTAGTTTGTTTTGTTATTATGGTTACTACTGTTTTATTATGAAAAATTCTGCAAAACCTTAATAAAAATACTTTAAAAAAAAGGCTGAGTTGGATTGATTTTTGGCTGACAAGTGAGTCAAAGGGGATAGGGCATAGATCGGAACTGTAGAGGTCACAATCAAATCAGCCATTATCTTATCAAATTGCACAGCAAAGTTGACGGGCTAAATGGCCTGCTCCTAATTCGTACTTTTGTATGTATAGCAATGTAGCTTACTCTTAACTGAAGTAAACCAGTCAATTGTATGAAGGGATGGGTAATGAGTGCTGGCTTTGCAACATCCTGAGAATTAATATTACAAATTGAGGGAGCGTAGGTTTGAGACTTGGGAAAGAGATGCAAGGGGAATGTGAAGTTGGACATTTTTGTGCAGCAGGTATAATGACCTGGAAACCTGACCCACGAGGGTGGTGGATGTGGAAATAATCAATGATTTCTAAGGAAAATTGGATGAAATAAACTTTCAAGGTTACGTGGACTGAGCAGGGGAGTGGGCCTGACTGTATTGCTCCATGGGATGCCAGCATGGTTTTGATGGGCCGAAAGGCCTCCTTCTGTGCTGCAAATGAATTTGTGACATGAACCAGGTTTTGGATGTTGCTTCAAGACGCAGTCAGGAAAGAATTTCTGAGATACTTTCTTGCATTGGGAATGTCACAGTAGAATATTGTTACGAGGCTGCTTTGTTTTCCTTGTTGAGTTTAATGAGCTTGATTGTCTTTCCCCGCCTTCTTCAGTGTGTTTGTATCTTATTTAACTTAAACTATGTGTGCATAAGCTTGACGAGCTGAATCCACATTCGGGATGTGATGAATATTTTCTTCTTCAGCCTGATGGTGAGGGGGGAATCATTTGGTTTCAGTTGATTATTTGTTGATTAAATACACAGGCGGGTGTTTAAGTATGTGATTGAACTTTATAAAGATATTTATAGGTCTGAATAATCAGATAGCTTATATAAAATTATGATAATGGAATGTGCAGATTTAATTGGTGCAGCACATCTGCTCAGTGAATAATATCAAGTGGGATTGCCTAATATGATGAAACGGGCATGGTGCGCATTGTCATAAGTAGGAACTGTGTAGTGTTTTTTAATCCCTTCATGGGGTGTGACTTTCGCTGGCAGTGCCAACATTTATTGCCCATCCCTGCTTCCCTTGATAGGTTTCTCCCTTCCCTTCTTGAAACACTGCAGTCCATGTGCTGTAGGTATACCCACAGTGCTGTTAGGGAGGAGGCTCTAGAATTACGACCCAGCGACATTGAAAGAACGACGATATATCTTCTGTCAGGCTGGTGAGTGACTTGGGAGGAAACCTCCAGGTGGTTGCCATTCCCACATGTCTGCTCTTCCTATAGGTGGCACAAGTATCAGGTTTGGAAGATGCTTTTGAAGGAGCCTTGGGGCCAAATCTTCCACTCTCCGCATCATTGGAGACCTGATTTACAGCAACTGAAGATGTGGGGGACTCTTTGGGGGACCCTTTGGAAATCCTAATGTGTGGACCTACGTGGGAATTGCCTGGCAAGTTTACACTTTGATGGGCAATCTCCCTGCATTCCACGACCCTCTCTGTCAATGTTTCTAACTCTGAACTAGAGTCAAAGACTTCAAACAGTTACGTGGTACTTAATTGGATAGTTACCCAGGAAGTGTTAGATAGATTAAAACCTAGTCTGATTCCTGGGTAACTACAGAACAAATCCTTCCATCTGACCCAGCTACCCCCATAGCTATATTCCCGACCCTCTGACTCTCCCCCAACCCAGCCATTGCTCCCATCACCCAATCCCACACAACTACCCCACCTCTCCCTATCAAACCCAACCCCGACTGCCCCCCCCCGACCTGACTACTCACTCATCCACTTCATAACCTAGCACCTCATCCACCTCACAGCTACCCACCTCATTCCCCCTCACCCACCTATCTACCTACCCACTCCTCCATTCATCCACTTACCCACTCATCCATTCGCTAATATTCAAGGACAGTGGGCATGATTTAACGGGATGAAATAGAGTCCCGTTTCAGGCACGTTTAGCAGGGTATTTTTCGGCGCCTACAGTGCCAATGGCGACACTGCTATTTTATGGCACTTTACCTTTGTTTTCGCCACAGTAAGAAATATCCTGCCGAGGCCGCACTTACATCATTTCCTGCTCTGACGAGCTCAGCTCGCCAATGCAGGAAGAGTATTTGTGGGCCAAGGCACTATTTATAAATGCCACCCTGATCTTTCAACCACCCTTCAGCCATGCCACTGCGGCTTCTGCACCCCCCCAACTGCACCCAACATACCTCTTATGGTGTTCTCGAGCCCCATCATCCCACCCCTTAAGGGCAAGGCATCCACGGCCCCAGTCACTGGCACAGGCAACCTGCCAACACTGCCAGGGTGCTCAGGTGGCTCTGCCAATGTGCCAGGCTGGCAGTCCCAAGATGCCCGGGTGTCAGTGGGAGTGCGCGGGTACCACCCTGCCTAGAGCCCAACCACCCAGGGGTCACTAATGGCCTGGGAGATCCCCCCCAGGTGCCGTTACGCCTGGTCCACGTTTGTGGAAACCAGTGCTAAACGGCCCATGGCAAGGTCTCCCAGGCAGATCTGTTAGTTCCCGGGACCAAGGAGAATATGGCACAGACCAATTTAAATTAGTCTAATGGCTCACTTAAATATGCTAATCTGGATCACGCCCAGCGAAGGTGTGATCCAGTTCCCGGTGTCTCGCGAGATTTTGTTGAATCTTGCAAGGTGTTTTGAGCAAATAATGATTAATGTGGTGGATGAAGTGCCAATCAACGGGTTGTTTTTTCCTGGATGGTGTCAAGCATCTTGAGTATTATTCCATCACACTGCTGAATTGTGCCTTGTAGATCTTTGATAGGTTTGGGGAGTCTGGAGGTGACACAATCCGTGTAGAATTCCCTGCCTTTGACCTGCTCTTGTACAGTAGTCACATTACTTCTATGGTTGGTCCAGTTAGGTTTCTGGTCAATGGTCAACCATCCACCACCATGTTCTCCCCCCACCCGCATTACAGATGTTGATAGTGGGGGATTCAGTGATGAATGTTAAAGGGTGATGGTCAGATTCTCCCTTGTTGGAGATAGTCATTGCCTGGCACTTGCGTGTTGCTACTTATCAGCCGAGAATGTCATCCATGCAGACAGATGTCTGTTTCTGAGGAGCTAGACATGCTACTGAACATTGTGCAATAATCAGCAAACATCCCCACTGCTGACATTATGGAGGGAAGGTAGTTAATGAAACAGTTGAAGGTGTTTGGGGCCAGGACAATACTCTGAAAGAACTCCTGCAGTGATGACCTGAGGGTGAAATGGATTGTCCTCCAACAACCATAACCAGCTTCCTTTGTGCAACTCCAACCAGTAGAAAGTTTTCCCCTTTATCCCCATTGACTTCAATTTCAATAGGGCTCCTTGGTGTCAAATACTGTCTGATATCAAGGGCAGACATGAACACCTCACTTCTGGAGTGCGACTTTTTAGCCCATGTTTGGACCAAGACTGTGAGAAGGTCAGGAGCTGAATGGTCCTGGCAGAACCTAAAGAGAACATCAGGTTATTGCTGAGTAAGTGGCACTTGCTAGCACTGTTGATAACACCTTCACTTTGTTGATAATTGAGAGCACTCTGATGGGCAGTAACTCTTCAGATTTACCTGCTTCTTGTGGACAGGACATACCTGGGAAATTTTCCACGTTGTAAGGTAGATACCGGTGTTCCGGCTGTACTGGAACAGCCTGGCTAGGGGTATAGTTAGTTCTGGAGCACAGTTCTTCAGTATTACAACTGGGACGTCAGGGCACATAGCCTTTGCTGTAACTAATGTGTTCAGCCATTTCTTGGTATCACATGGAATGAATTCAATTGTCTGAAGACTGGCATCTGTGGTGCTGAGGACCTCAGGGAGAAACACTTGAGGCTGAAGTTTGCCTTTTGTACAAATGTGGCAGACTCCACTATCATAGATGATGAGGATAATTTTGTGGCCTCCTCTTCCTCTGGTTAGTTGCTTAATTGTCCATGATCAGTCACAACTGGACGTGGCAGGACTGCAGAGCTTTAATCTGATCCATTGTTTGAGGAATTACCAAGCCCTTTCTGTTGCGCGCTGTTTAGCTTGGAAGTAATCTTGTGTTTTAACGTCACCAGGTCGGCATCTCATTTTTAGGTATTCCTAAATTTCATGTCCACAGGACATGAAAGAGGTCATAAACTGTTTAAATCAAACCTTCCTTTCTGCATATTTAAAACTGGAGTTTACTGGTCCAAAAACATAGCTGCTGCTGCAGGTCGCATGATTTGCAAGTTGCCTCCAGTTATGGAAACTTCCAACAGTTATTACAAGATATATCCTTGTGGAATGTCACACCTATTATTGTGTGGACCCATTACAATCAACCAAACAATGAAGTAGCAGATTGTCTGTCTTTCCAGCCTGGAGAGAGCCATTGAAACTCATTATACCTGCGGAGGTGCTAATAGCCACCAACTATCTCCTCGGGTGAACAACTAATTTTGACCAGTGATGTAGAAACTGATTATTTACCTGAAACAAACTTATCATTGGGCAACACCACATGATCTAAGTTTCTCTGGCCTCTGAAACATTTTAATGTGACATTCCTGGACTCCCAGGCAGTCTGCAGTTAAACAACCAGCTTGTCAACACCAAAGCAGGACTCCAGGCTGACAACAAAGCCTGCCTTTAGTTTAAACCTCCTTGAAGCCTGGTTTTCTGGAAGATTCCTGTGGAATCTCTGTGCACCAAGCTCGTCTTGCTGCATCATCACCAAATTCAAAGTAATTTGGCAACTCCAGCTTTCAGCGAGCTGAACCCTCCTGAACTTTAACTCCTTTGTTGAAGACCCCTCACTGGACTCAAGCATTCATGTGAATTAATATTCATATCTGTGTGTTTTTTTTTTGTTTTTAAGTTAATCCTAGTTTAAAACTCTTTTCTTTCTTACCTCTCCCTGGTGTGCACGTGTGTGTCTTCAGTTACAAAGACCATCCCTGGGTTTAAATGTATGAATAAACAATGCTGATTTAGCCCTAAAGAAAGTTTGCTGCAAGTTACTTGACTTCACAAACAGGGAAACATGGCGCAGTCTGTTTTAATTATTAATACACCTCTGCTTATGGACAGGCAGTGACAAAATAAAGGAGTTCAGTTTGCTTCTCATGTCAGTAATACTGGTGTTACCAGTTAAAACACTGGCATTAGAAGGGACTGCATAATGCGGTGAGTATGGGGCCTGTCAGTTGAAGAAAATACATACAGAACACTAGAACAGGATAATTAGAAAGAACGATGTAATTTGGTCCATTACAGCACTGCTATTCCAAGAGGCAGCATATTATGGTGTGTAAGCAATCGTATCACGTGGTGAATTTGAACAGGGCCATTCAAAGGGACTACATAATGCAGTGGAGAAGATAAGGGGCGTAATTCTCCTCAAAGGGAAAAAGTCCCATAGCGAGCGCGTTTAGCCAAGTGTTTCCCGGTGTTCGCAGTGCCGAGTAAAACATGGCTATTCAACGCGACTCACGTTGGATAAGAGCCCTGAATGGGAACATGCGGCCGAAGCCGCACATAGCTCCATTTTATACTGTGGGGAGCTCCACACATCGGAACGAGAGATCAGGATGCCATTTCTAAATGCCGCCCCTATCTCAAAGGCCCCTAAAACGATCCCCGACCTCCCCCCAGCCAAGGCCTGCATGGGAGGGCCCCCGCTCCCCCAAACACCCGTGCAAGGTATCCCCGGCCAACCTGACAGTTCCCATGCCAGCTGGCAGTGCCAAGGTGACAGGTTGGCACTGCCAACGTGCCAAGTTTGTATTTTTTTGCGCACGTACCATCGGGCCAGGGGTGCCCTGACTGGGAATGGGGGAGGTCATGGACTCTCCCATAGTGCTTTTGGACTGGGGGGGGTGGGCACGTGGGGGAAAGTCGGGGATTGCTTTGTGGGCCTCGGAGATAGGGACACTAAAAATAGTGTCTCGATCACTCACTACTCTGTGATGTTCGCGAGCGAGTTCCCCACTATACAAAATGGGGCTATGTGTAGCCTCAGCTGCGCTTCCCCGTTCAGGTCTTTTATACAACGTGAGCGTTGAATAGTCACGTGTTACTCGGCACTGTGAACATCGGGAAGCATGCAGCTGAACCCATTCGCTACGGGACTTTGTTCCCTTTTTGGAGAATCGCGCCCCAAGTGTCAGTTTGGGTTGAATAACGCATCAAGGGTGTGGTATTTCTGTTTGGCAAGTCCTGTTGAAAACTGGTTGTATTGCGCCCAAAGCAGATCCAGAAATGCACTATTGATATTACAAGCAGACATCAGCAGGCACATTGATTTGGATTTGGATTTGTTTATTGTCACGTGTACCGAGTGTTGGAACCAACAATTCTACGGACGCGTGCTTGTAGGATTAGAATAGCGGTTTTAATATACTTACAACAGAGCCAGCCTGTTAGCCGTTGAACTTTCGGTGAACTGGCCGGCTGACCCTGTGGCACTGATCTTTATACAGCAGCTCCCGGGGGAGGAGTCCTGGGCGGAGCCAAGGGAGAAACCCCGTACAACTCTCGAGCATTCCCAGAGCTACTCCCCCTGGATGTCAGGTAGTGCAACTGCACTTACAATATAGACACATGTATATACAGGTTATAATCCAGTGTGAATCACAATCACCACATTCAACCACTGTGAAAATAATCGAGTCCAGCGGGGCTGGTGGCTCACAGAGTTAGTCTGTCCGGTGGACGAATTGTTATTTTTGATCTGCGGAGCACCGGGGTTGCAGCCTCTTGCGGTGGCTGGGTGGGTGTTGAGAGCTGGGGAACGATGGCAGACTCCAGGGTGGGTCTCGTCCGAACTTTATACACCTCTGGCTCGACCGGAGACTGGGGGCGCTGGGGGTGGGCTGGTTCTGGCACGTGGAACCGGTGGGGTGAGCTTGCGGAATTGGGGGCGCGAGGGGGCGACAGCATAGGGAACGGGGTAAGGGGTTCCTCAGCGGGGGTAGTCCCCGCTGGATCCAGCGGGTGCCAGGTCCCGAAGGGATACTGTGTCCTGGCGACCGTCCGGGAACTCCACGAATGCGTACTGGGGGTTGGAATGGAGGAGGTGCACCTTTTCAACAAGGGGGTCAGTTTTGTGCCCTCTGACGTGCTTCCTCAGGAGGACCGGGCCTGGTGTCCTCAGCCACGCTGGAAGTGAGACTCCCGTGGCAGTGCCCCTAGAAAAAATGAAGAGTCGCTCGTGAGGGGTTTGATTTGTAGCTGTACTGAGGAGGGATCTGATTGCGTGGAGCGCGTCTGGGAGGACTTCTTGCCATCGAGAGACTTGGAGTTTTCTGGACCGGAGGGTCAGCAGGACGGTCTTCCAGACCGTCGCATTCTCCCTCTCCACCTGTCCGTTCCCCCTGGGGTTGTAGCTGGTAGTCCTGCTCGAGGCGATGCCCTTGTTGAGCAGGTACTGACACAGCTCGTCGCTCATAAAGGACGAACCCCGGTCGCTGTGCACGTAGCTGGGGAAACCGAACAGGGTGAAGACACTATGCAGGGCCCTAATGACTGTGTGGGAGGTCATATCAGGGCATGGAATGGCAAAAGGGAATTGGGAGAACTCGTCGATGATGTTGAGGAAATAAATGTTCTTGTTAGTGGAGGGGAGTGGCCCTTTGAAATCGATCGCAAGGCATTCAAAGGGCCTAGAAGCCTTGACCAGGTGGGGCCTGTCTGGTCTATAGAAGTGCGGTTTGCACTCCGCACAGATTGGGCAGTCCCTGGTGACCGCTTTTACCTCCTCGTTGGAGAAAGGCAGGTTTTGGGCTCTGATGTAGTGGGCGTGCCGGGTGACCCCTGGATGGCAGGGGTCCACGTGGATGGCTTTCAGACGGCTGATCTGCGCGCTGGTGCATGTCCCGCAGGATAGGGCATCCGAGGGCTCATTGAGCTTCCCCGGTCGATATTTAATATCGTAACTATAGGTGGAGAGTTCGATCCTCCACCGAAGGATTTTATCATTTTTTATTTTGCCCCTTTGCGAGTTGTCAAACATAAAGGCAACTGATCGTTGGTCGGTGATGAGGGTGAACCTCCTACCTGCGAGGTAGTGCCTCCAGTGACGAACAGCCTCCACGATGGCTTGCGCTTCCTTCTCGACTGAGGAGTGTCGGAGTTCTGAAGCGGATAGGGTACGGGAGAAAAATGCAACGGGCCTCCCTGCCTGATTTAAAGTGGCTGCTAGAGCTACCTCTGAGGCGTCGCTCTCAACCTGAAAGGGAGTGGATTCATCCACCGCCCACATGGCTGCTTTGGCGATGTCCTCCTTGATGCAGCTGAAGGCCTGACGCGCCTCAGCAGACAGGGGAAATCGTGTGGCCTTAAAGAGTGGGCGGGCTTTGTCCGCATATTGAGGGACCCACTGGGCGTAGTATGAAAAGAACCCCAAACACCGTTTGAGGGCCTTGGGGCAATGAGGGAGGGGGAGTTCTAAGTCCGGTCCGGGTCTGAGCCCAGGACTCCGTTCTCCACGACGTAGCCGAGGATGGCCAGTCTGTTTGTGCGGAAAACGCATTTCTCCTTGTTATAAGTGAGATTTAATTTCTGTGCCGTTTGGAGAAAACGGTGAAGGTTGGCGTCGTGGTCCTGCTGGTCATAGCCGCAGATGGTAACATTGTCCAGATACGGAAACGTGGCCCGCAGCCCGTACTGGTCTACCATTCGGTCCATTGCTCGTTGGAACACCAAAACCCCATTGGTGACGCCGAAGGGAACCCGGAGGAAGTGGAAGAGGCAGCCATTGGCCTCGAATGCCGTGTAGTGGCGGTCCTCCGGGCGGATTGGGAGCTGGTGGTATGCAGACTTCAGATCCACCGTGGAAAATAGCTGATATTGGGCGATCTGGTTAACCATGTCTGCAATTCTGGGGAGGGGATACGCGTCTAGGAGCGTAAAGCGATTTATGGTCTGGCTATAGCCGACGACCATGCAAGATTTTTACCCGGTCTTGACGACCACCACCTGAGCTCTCCAGGGACTATTGCTGGCCTCTATGATCCCCTCACTGAGCAGCCATTGGACCTCCGATCGGATAAAGACCCTATCCTGTAGGCTGTATCGCCTGCTGCGAGTAGCTACTGGCTTGCAATCTGGAGTGAGATTGGCGAAGAGAGGAGGGGGGGAGATACGCAGCGTGGCTAGGCTGCAGATAGTGAGTGGGGGCAAGGGCCCGCCGAAGCTGAGGGTGAGGCTCTTGAGGTTGCACTGGAAATCCAGGCCTAATAAGAGTGGCGCGCAGAGGTCGGGCAGGACATAAAGTTTAAATTTCGAATAACTAGCGCCTCGAATTGTGAGCGTAGCGATGGTGCGTCCTTGGATTTGGACTGAGTGGGAGCCCGAAGCAAGGGCGATAGTTTGGCTCACCGGAAAAATAGAAAGCGAACAGCGTCTTACCAGCTCTGGGTGTATGAAGCTCTCGGTGCTCCCGGAGTCAGAGGCATGGCGTGCTGTACCCGTTGATCTGGACCTCCGCCATCGCACTTCGTAGGTGCTTGGGGCGGGATTGATCCAGGGTGACTGCGTTGAGTTGCGGGCCGCGTGGTGAGTGCCCGGGGAAGTCGTATTCTTCAGATGAGCTTTCTGAGCATGCCGTGCAGATGGGGCCCGTGGATTGCACGTGGTGAGCGGCGAGGAAGATGCAGCCCCCATGAGTCGCACGTGGCCGGCTGCATGGTGGGGGTTTGCCAAGATGGCAGCTCCCATGGATCGCACGTGACGGGAGGGGGCGGAGTCGGGGCGTAGGCCTCAGCGTTTCGGGCCCCGAGGGCCCGCTAGTGTTGGGAGCGATTTGTTCTCTCTGCAGGGAAGTTAAAAACTGGGGCCCTTTTCGCGAGGCACACTCTGGCATAGTGGCCTTTCTTCCCGCAGCTGCTGCAGGTCGCGGATCGGGCTGGGCAGTGCTGCCGCGGGTGCTGGCTTTGTCCGCTGAAATGGCAGGCTGGAGCAGCTGAGTAGCTGGCTGGGGCAGCTGAGTAGCTGGCTGGGACAGCAGAGTAACTGGCTTTGGCAGCGCGGTAGCTGGGGGGCCGTGCGGCACAGGCCTAGGGGGACTGTTGGTCGGGGGTCCACGATGAGGTCGCGGGGTCCACGGGAAATGACGTGAGGCTGCGGAAGGAAACTTCCATAGTGGTAGCAGCCTCCATAGTAGTGTCTAAGTCCTGGGCCCCCTTTTCTAGCAGTCTTTGGCGCACATATTTAGACCGAAGGCCCGCTACGAAAACGTCCCGCACAGCAAGCTCCCTATGTTCAGCCGCGGTAACGGCTTGATAATTACAGTCATTGGAAAGATTGTTCAATTCCCTTACAAACTCGGCAAGCGTTTCTGTAGGCCGCTGACGGCGAGTCATAAACACATGGCGTGCATAAACCTCGTTAATGGGCCTAACGTACATTTTGTCCAATATTGCCAGCGCTGCGATGTAAGAACCGGCCGGATTCAGCTGTGTGGAGATTCTGTGGCTTACCCTCGCGTGCAGTAGGCTGAGTTTTTGTTCCTCCGTTGTTCCGGCGGTGCTGGCTTCTGCCAGGTAGGCTTTAAAACATCTCAGCCAGTGAGAACAAATTTCCTTAGCCTCTGCATCCTCTGGGTCGAGTTCTAGGCGTCCGGGCTTGAGGGCTGCTTCCATGATTTCTTCGACTGTTTCCTAAGTATTTTAAATTGTTGGAACCAACAATTCTACGGACACGTGCTTGTAGGATTAGAATAGCGGTTTTAATATACTTACAACAGAGCCAGCCTGTTAGCCGTTGAATTTTCGGTGAACTGGCCGGCTGACCCTGTGGCACTGATCTTTGTACAGCAGCTCCCGGGGGAGGAGTCCTGGGCGGAGCCAAGGGAGAAGCCCCGTACAACTCTCGAGCATTCCCAGAGCTGCTCCCCCTGGAGGTCAGGAAGTGCAACTGCACTTATAATATAGACACATGTATATACAGGTTATAATTCGGTGTGAATCACATTCACCACACCGAGGTACAGTGAAAAGTATTTTTTTGTGAGCAGCTCAACAGATCATTAAGTACATGAAGAAAAAATAAAATAAAATAAAATATATAATAGGGCAACAGAAGGTACACAATGTAACTATGTACCACCGACATCAAGTGAAGCATACAGGAGTGTAGTATTTGTCAGGTCAGTGCATAAGAGGCTCGTTTAAGACTCTGGTAACAGTGGGGAAGAAGCTGTTTTTGAGTCTGTTAGTGCGTGTTCTCTGACTTTTGTATCTCCTGCCCGATGGAAGAAGTTGGAAGAGTGATAAGCCAGGGGGGAGGCATCTTTGATTATGCTGCCCGCTTTCCCCAGGCAGTGGGAGGTGCAGATGGAGTCAATGGATGGGAGGTAGGTTCGTGTGATGGACTAGGCTGTGTTCACGACTCACTGAAGTCTTGGGCCAAGCAGTTGCCTTACCAGGCCGTGATGCAGCCAGATAGGATGCTCTCTATGGTGCATCTGTAAAAGTTGGTAAGAGTTTCCTTAGTTTCCTGAGAAAGTATAGATGCTGTTGTGCTTTCTTGGTGATAGCGTCGACGTTGATGGACCAGGATAGATTTTTGGAGATGTGTACCCCGAGGAATTTGAAACTGCTAACCATCACCACCTCGGCCCAGTTGATGCTGACAGGGCATTTGCTTCCTGAAGTCAATGACCAGCTCTTTCGTTTTGCTGGCATTGAGGGATAGATTGTTGTCGTTACACCACTCCTCTAGGTTCTCTATCTCCCTCCTGTATTCTGACTCATCATTATTCGAGATCCGGCCCATTATGGTCATATCATCAGCAAACTTGTAGATGGAGTTGGAACCAAATTTTGCCACGCAATAGTGTGTGTACAGGGAGTATAGTAGGGGGCTGGGTACGTAGCCTCGTGGGGCCCCGATATTGAGGATTATTGTGGAGAAGGTGTTGTTAATTCTTACTGATTGTGGTCTGTGGGCCAGAAAGTCAAGGATCCAATTGCAGAGTGAGGAGCCAAGTCCTAGGTTTTGGAGCTTTGATATGAACTTGGCTGGGATTATGGTGTTGAAGGCGGAGCTGTAGTCAATAAATAGGAGTCTGATGTTGGAGTGTTTGTTGTCAAGATGCTCTAGGAATGAGTGTACGGCCATGGAAATGGCGTCTGCTGTGGACCGGTTGTGACGGTATGCGAATTGCAGTGGATCAAGGCGTTCTGGGAGTTTGCAGGTGATGCGCTTCATGACCAACCTCTCAAAGCACTTCATTATGACTGAATTCAGGGCCACCGGATGGTAGTCATTGAGGCACGTTGCCTGGTTCCTCTTTGGCACCGGTATGATGGCGGTCTTCTTGAAGCAGGTGGGACATTGGAGCGGTGTAGGGACAGGTTAAAGATGTCTGCAAACACATCTGCCAGCTGGTCCGCACAGGCTCTGGGTGCATGACCAGGGATCCCATCCGGGCCCGTCACCTTCCAAGGATTGATTTTCAGGAAGGCCTTTCTGTGGAGAGATTCTGCAGAATTTGAACAATGGGTGATAGATAAAATAAAAAAGTTTAAGATGGAAGTCAGGTTTCAGGGTACTTTAAATGTCGGGTTAGATATTAAACAGAATAAGGTGGACTGACTTAGCACAGGGCTAAAAAGCTGGCTTTTAAAGTAGACCAAGGCAGGCCAGCAGCACGGTTCAATTCCCGTACCAGCCTCCCCGAACAAGCACCGGGGTGTGGCGACTGGGGGCTTTTCACAGTAACTTCATTTGAAGCCTACTTGTGACAATAAGCGATTTTCATTTCATTCTTCATTTCAGAACTGGTCAAAAGCTGTTTTTTCATTGGACACTAACGGGTTAATCCCATGTTAATAATAAGGTTTGTTTTAATACAAAAATATCCTATTTGTCAGTGGAATCACTCCTGGGGGTGAAGCATCCCTAACTCACAGTTTACAAATGGAAAAATTGTTGGGGTTTCCCGTTCGGTTTCCTAATATAAATTGTGGTCTGGTCTGGTACTGTAACAACCTAATATGATGCTGATGAGAATTGACTTCCATTCGAAAAGAAGCAGACAGAACTGACAGGACTCTTGGAGATTTAGGAACAAGGAGTCAGCGAGGGGAAGACTCAGCCTGAGTGGAACAAATTTCAACCAAGGGCAGCAGGTACAACTGCTGGAGAACTGGGAGCAACTTTGGACTTGTTTTCTTAATGCTACACATCTGTGCGCTGGACAGTAAAATAAGTTGTAAGACCTATGTTGATTGAATTAGTCAATATGGGAGTGCTTTTTCTTTAGCTTGGTGTATTGGTTGCTTGTTAATTGATGTTTGATCTTTGTTGATTTTAGTTTGCTTGTTACAGTCAAAGTCTGAAAAAGTGAAATCTTGTCCTTCGGTCGATCATTTGGGAAATTCATCTCATTTAACTCTCATTCACCTCTATCGGAATCGGAACATTGGTAATTTGATCATGGCTCACCCTACTCTGGGGCTTGAGTACAAAATTCAAGGCTGACACTGAAGGAGTGCTATACCATTGGAAGTGCTGTCTTTTGGTTGAGATGTAAAACAGGAACCTCACCTGCATGTTCAGGTGGATGTGAAAGATCAGTTGGCATTATTTTGAAAAAGAACATGGGAGTTATGCAGGCCAATATTTACCCCTCAATCGACTTCACAAAAACTTCTGGTTATTATCATATTGCAGTTGTGGGTGTTTATTGTGAGCATGTTGGCTGTTGTGATTCCTACATTACATCAGTAACTAAACATCAAAAAATACTTAATTGGTTCTAACACATCTGATGGTCATGAAATGCGCTGTATAAATGCAAGTTTTTCTTATTCTTTTAGGCTGATCTGTATCACAACTGCATTTACCTGCCTCATCCAGCAAAAATCTTTCTCAATTTTGCATTTTTCAATTGATCTAATGATAACAGATTTTTGCAGAACAGAGTTCCAGGCTCCACTAACCTTTACCGAATAGGTTTGTCAGTACATCAGCTCTGATTATATTAGCTTTCATTTTAGGTTTGTTCCCTTTGTTCTCGTCTTCCCCACCACAGGGAATGGTTTCTCACCCTATTAAATTATTTGATCATTTTTAACACCACGATGAGCTCACTGATTAATCTTCTACACCCAGAATATACAAGTCATATGTATATGAAATGCTTCCTCATTAATTGTAATCAATTACATCGTTTTTTAAAGATTTATTGTCAACTGTACCGGGGTACAGTGAAAAGCATTGTTCTGCGTACAGTTCAGACAGATCGTTCCATACATGAAAAACATAGAGCATACGATAAATACACAATGTAAATACATAGACATCGGGTGAAGCATATGGAGTTTAGTGTTACGCAGTAGAGAAGATGGAGAGATCAGATCAGTCCGTAAGAGGGTCATTCAGGAGTCTGGTAACAGCGGGGAAGAAGCTGTTTTTGAATCTGTTCGTGCGTGTTCTCAGACTTTTGTGAATTCTGCTGGATGGAAGGGGTTGGAAGAGAGAATAACCCGGGTGTGAGAGGTCTTTGATTATGCTGCTGCTTTCCCAAGGCAGCGGGACTGAGTCAATGGATGGGAGGCAGGTTCACGTGATGGACTGGGCTGTGTTCACGACTCTCTGTCATTTCTTAGTCTTGGGCCGAGCTGTTGCCATACCAGGCTGTGATGCAGCCAGATAGGATGCTTTCTATGATGCATCTGTAAAAATTGGTCAGTAAAATGTGTACATGCCGAATTTCCTTAATTTCCTGAGGAAGTATAGGCGCTGTTGTGCTTTCTTGGTCGACGTGGGTGGACCGGAACAGATTGTTGGTGATGTTTACACCTAAGAATTTGAAGTTGTTAGCCACTTCCAACTCGACACCAGTCTGATGGTCAGTTTGGATATTAATTTAGATTAGACATTATTAACGGAAAGTAAGTTTACTTTCTTTCATTACGACTCAATTGTGAGCGAAGGGAGAGTATGCCATCAGAAAGGTCTGAATCATGTGGTGAATTAGAATATTATTATTATTGTAATAGACTATGTACAGTCAGGGACTGCAGACAAAGGTGAGCAACTGTACTATCATTGTAAGTGAATGAGCATTGCTGGCAAGACCAACATTTAAAGTCCATCCCTACTTGACCATAACAAGATGGTGATGTGTCTTATATGAGTCTGCAAATAATGAGGTGCATTTGAGTGCAATTAGAAATAATTCATGGTGAGTTAAAGAACTGGTGTTATGAGGGACCCTGCTGAGTTGTGGTAGCACCCGTGCCTCTCAGTCATAAGGTTGTGTTCAAATCCCACTTCAGTATTGTAATGACTTAGACCAGTCCGTTCAGTTGGCCAATTGGAATACGAGTTCCTTGATTAGTGGCCCAATCATGGAACCTCTTTTCTTTATACAGGGAGTGTCAGATCCTCTGCACTGCCAGTGTAGACAGCAAGCTGGATGCACATGATCGCACTGCTGTTGGTTTTGTTAATAAAAGGGGTTCTGGTGAAGCGACTTCTGCCTCTACTAGTACAAAATTAAGACTGACACTCCATCCCCCCCCACGAACAAGGTCGAGCAGCACCTTATCGGCACTTGTCAGCCAAACCCAGCCAGCTCGCAACAATGGCACCAAGGAGACTGGCCCCAAGAGTTGGGAATGCAGATCTGGGGCGGCTCCTAGATGGAGTGGAGGCCAGGAGGGGTGTTCTGGTCCTCCGAGGTCCTGGAGGGCCAGCTATAGGATAGCCAGTGCTGCCTGGGATGAGGTGGTGCCGCCTGTGAGTGCTGGGAGTGGGACCAGGAGGACTGGCCTCCAGTGCAGGAAAAAGGTCAATGACCTACACCGGGCAGCACGAGTGAGTAGACGCCAAAGCCCCCACCCCCTCCCAAGACCCCTCCGCCCCCACGCAAACATCCGCTCACAACTCTCCACGAGATCCCCAACCCTTCCGTCACATCGCCACTGCCCCCCTCCACCCAATGCAGTGCCCTCTCTGTGTCTCCTCAGGAGAAGCTCTCCCACAATCGCTGGGAGATGGCCCTGACTGGCAGAGGGGTGCCTGACATAAGAATCCTCACCTATGTCGAGTAGCAGCCCTGATGGTGACTGCTGTGACTGAGGACAGGGCGGTCACTAACGTGGAGGCTGGCTGAAGCCGTGGTGTTGAGGAACCACCAGGCCCCAGCTAAAGGACCTGTCATACATGAGTTGTTATTGTCTTACTGACTGACCCATCCCTCCCAATGGACCAGTGCCCATTCTCCCGCAGGTCCTCCAACTGACAGCACTGGCCCATCCCAGGTGGCTTCCTCTCCAGCTTCCCAGGAAAAAACCTCAAATGAGAGCTCCGAGGTTGCCACCATAATAGTTGTGGCACAGCTGTCATCCCCACCCTCCTCCAGTGCAGATACACGCACCTCGATGGGAAATGTTAGTGGTAAGGCTTGTGGGGCACAATCTGGTGAGCTGATGATGTACATCAGGTGGAGCCAGGTTAGACAGCAGTCGGAGGTCTGCTGGATCCCAGGGCCCAGCTGGGTCCCATCCTGATGCTGAGCCTGTGGAAGGTGTCATCCCGGAGCTGGTGGAAATGTTAGGATGCGCCTGGGACATTCAGAGGGAGATGTCAGCGTCACTCCAGCAGATCCATAGTCGCTTGGAGGAGTCCCTGAGGCAACAGACGCAGGAGATGTTGGCGTCAATGTGTGGCACTGAGACCATCACTGCTAGAGTGGCAACCGCACTGGAGAGCCTGGTGCATGACGTCAGCACCATTAGTGGAGGTGTCCAAGGATTTGTGCAGTCGGTGATGCCACGGCTGAGGTCTTGACAGAATGTCCACCCCACTGGGGGATGTCACCCAGCACCAGGCTGACCTTGATGAGGTTCTGCGGGACATGTCCCATTCTGAGATGGGAATAGACGAGGCGCTGCGGAGCATGTCCCAGTCTCAGGTGGGCATTGCCAAGGTGCTGCAGAGCATGTCCCAGTCACTTGACGAACATCGCCGGGTGCGTCGAAATGATGGTGCGGAACATGGAGAACCGCCAGGGCTGGCGGAGCCAGATGATGCAGGGACAGCTTGGGCTCAAACCAACTGCCCCTCCATCCCAAGCTGGACTCCAGGGCCCTATGGGCACTGACCAGTAGGAGGGGGTGCTGAGTGCAAACCAGCGGTGGCCACAGCTCCCCCAGGGACCACCCCTCTGATGAGACCGCGTCTCATAGCCATAACCTGGTACAGGGCGGCACGGCTGCGCATGTACTGCTGACAAGTGAGCCGGGGCCCTCAGGCCTCAGAGCCCCCAGAGGACACCCACCAAGGGCATCGAATGCCACGGGACGAGGGAAGCAGCTGGCTGTCTCCACCTCTGATGTGCATCCTGGGGAAACACCAAGACGTAGTGATAGAGCTAGGAGGGCAAAACACATTGAGGATTACTGAGGGAAACAGGGGAGGGGGGAGGGTGTGGGGAGTGGGGGGGGAGGGTGGGTAGGTAGGGGGTGAGGGGGGGTGGGGGGTAGGGGAGGGGGTGAGAGGAGGTGGGTGGTAAGAGAGTGGTTGGGGGTGGAGTTGTGGGGTGGGGCGGAGCACTGTTGGGAAAGTGGGGAATTGTAAAACACAACAAACATCCTTGATGCTTCTGTCATTTTCTTCCGCAATGTGGACAGACTTCCGAAACTTTGGCCGATCTCTCCAGGCATCTCCCCTTTCCCCTTCCAAGTCACACTGCGTGCAGGTGATGGGTGTGAGCGAGCACCCAGCAGACAGGCAGCGGTGAGACTATGGCATAGATTTAGGAGCACTGGTGCTCAGCTCTCTGGGGGTTATCATCATCCCCCCCCCCCCCCCCCCCCCCCCCCCCCCCCCGCCCTCGACAGTGACCCACTGATGGTCCTGACACAATCCCAGCACCTAGGAGGGTGGGAAATGGGAGTGAGGGGTGACGGACAAAACCATGTCCTAATTGAATCAGGCAAATATGAGGGCCTCTCTGGTCCTTTGGGCTTACTGGACCCCCACCGCTGCCGCCTGTCCTTCAGCCTCTGGCTGGGCCTCAGGTTCCTCCCCAGCCCGGTCCTCCAGCCCCTGCTGGTCTGATGCAACCTCATCATCCTCGTCCTCCTCCTCCTCCTTGGAGGTGGCCACATGTTCCTTATTACCAACGACCAGCTCGTCACCCCGTTGCTGTACCAGGTTGTGGAGGGCACAGCAGACCACAACAAAGCGGGAAAATCTCCAGGCGGTGTACTGCAGGGCACCGCCTGAGCGGTCGAAGCATTGAAAACCCATCTTGAGGAGTCTGTTGCACCTCTCAATGACAGCCCATGATGGGCCTCATTGCATTGGGTCTCCGCTTCAGTCTCTGGCCTCCGAACTGGCGTCATTAGCCAGGTCCTCAGCGGCTACTCCTTGTCCCCCAACATCCAGCCATCCATCCCGGGTTGCTCCTCGAAGAGACCGGGAATGAGCGACTGCCCCAGGATGTAGCTGTTATGGACACTCCCCGGGAAGCGTGCACACATGTGCATTATCTTCATCTGGTGGCCGCACACGAGCTGGATGTTGAGGGAGTGGAGCCCCTTTTGGTTCACGTAGGGCACCCCCAGATGGCCCAGTGAGCGCAGAGAAACATGTGTGGCATCTATTGCCCACTGGACCTGGAGCATGCCATGGCGGAGAAATCTGCTGCCTGGGGATCTTGCTGGACTTGGCCCACGTGAAAAATGATGTTGTTTTCCACCCGGGTATACAGGGCACTTGTGACCTGTCGGATGCTCCTGTGGGCTGTGGCCTGTGAGATGCCACACAGGTCCCCACTCGAGCCCTGGAATGATCCCGAGGCATAAAAGCTCAGGCTGTGGTGATCTTGATGGCTGCCGGGAGCGGGTTTTCTCCTCCATCTGGTGCCAAGTCCGCATGGACATGGCACAGGTGCAGCACCATCTCCTTGTTGAGGCAGAGCCTTCTGCGGCACGCGCTGTCTGTCATCTCTTCAAATGACCAGCGGCGCCTCTACACCCTGGGCCGTCGTGGAACTCACCCTTGGGTCCCTCCCTGGTCAGATGGACGGCCGGGTCCTCAGGGTCCGACACATGGGCCGCTGCCTCGAGCATCTGCAGACTCTGCTACTGTGTGCTCTGGTTTCCTCCCACAGTCCAAAGATATGCAGGCTAAGTGGATTGGCCACGCAATATTGCCCCTTAGTGTCCAAAGATTAGGTAGGGTTACTGCGTTTCAGGGATTCGGGTGGAGGTGTGGGCTTAGGTAGAGTGCTCTTTCAAGGGTAGGTGTAGACTCGATGGGCCAAATGGTCTCCTTCTGCACTGTAAATTCTATAATTCTATAAGTACAAATCAGCGCCAGCGTGACTACTTGCTGGTGATGCCAATGAATGATGGGAGGCGGTTGGATAAGGGGTGGCTCCCGTTAATTGTATGGGAATGGGGCTTAAGTGATGATAATTGGTTTCCCGCCAAGCTACTGCCAGATCCCGATTTCAAACGGGCCGGTTGCATCGCAAACTATTTAGCTCCTGGTACGGTTTTCGTTTATCCCTCTCCCGCTATTCACAGGCCTTGTTTCGCTTGAATGAGAGCGCAGAGCGCAACGAGGCCGGAGAATTGCGCCCTAATGCTTCGACGTATAAAGTCCAGAATCCCAAATGTTTTATTAACTACTTTCCCTTCCTGCTCTGTCAACTTGAAAGATTTATGCCCATATTCCGCCCACAAATGTCCCTCTGCACCTGCACCCACTTTAGAATTGTACCTTCCATTTTACTTTTGTCTTTCTGTATTCTTTCTATCTAAATTAATCCGTTTACACTGTTCTGTATTAAATTTCACCTGCCACTTTGCCTGCCCGCTCTTGAGTCTGATCATAGAATTTACAGTGCAGAAGGAGGCCATTCGGCCCATCGAGTCTGCACCGGCTCTTGGAAAGAGCACCCTACCCAAGGTTAACACCTCCACCCTATCCCCATCACCCAGTAACCCCATCCAACACTAAGGGCAATTTTGGACACTAAGGGCAATTTATCATGGCCAATCCACCTAACCTGCACATCTTTGGACTGTGGGAGGAAACCGGAGCACCCGGAGGAAACCCACGCACACACGGGGAGGTTGTGCAGACTCCGCACAGACAGTGACCCAAGCCGGAATCGAACCTGGGACCCTGGAGCTGTGAAGCCATTGTGCTATCCACAATGCTACCGTGCTGCCCGTAGGTGTACTTACACCTCAGGGACGGCAGCGGTTCAAGAAAGCAACTCACCACCACCTTCTGAAGGGCAACTAGAGATGGGCAATAAATGCTGCCCTAACCAATGACGCACACATCTCGTAAATGAATTTTTAAAAAATCCATCTCTATTCCCCCAGGATTGATGACACACCCAGCCCACACCCCCAGCTTCTCTTAAAACAGAGAGAAGTGAAAGCTCATTCACTTCCAAAGTCTTTAGAAAATCCGCATTAGAACCGAGCAATATCAGGCCTCGAAGATACCTGTTTTTCCAGCTTGCATTGAGATTTATTGGAGTGATATTGAAGGCCAAAGATGCAGAGGTCAGAGTAGATGGGGCATTCAAGAACCAAAGGGTTAACTCAATACACCTTTGAAGCTAAATCAAAATTTGGAAGACCAAATTTTCTAATTGTCTTGCTGGCTTCTTTCTAGAGTTTAACTGGAAATAAGATGAAAAGTTCTGAGACCCATTCTAATAAAACTATGGTGACCCTACTAAAATAACTTTTATGTTCATTGATTGTCCATGGATGTGTAGAAGTTGGAAGGATCGTTCCATCAAATGAATCCTCCTAGGATCCTTATAGCAACATAATTATTATGGCTCACTGAGTTGTTTCCTTCTCCTCATCCTTAGGAGCATAACTGTTTTTCCATCTTTTGTCTTTCCACTCCGATCTCATTGCAGCTTTAGAAGGGTGTGGTATCAGAGAAACAAGATTGACCAACGGTCTGTTTTCCACCACAGTTATGAATTCTAATTATTTCCCCCCCCCAGCCAAATGGCATATCAGCTCCTCAAATGCTACCTTGGCAGTGACCAGCTCACTCTACACAGCCAGCGATTAAGCACAGGGACCTTCAAGCCGTTATGTCTTGGGCAAGGGAGGAATGTGGTATATAATCTTCCAGAAAATAATTGATAAAAGGGCGTAGTCAAATAGTTTTGAACATACTTCCGGTGGCGGCTATGAAGGAGTAAGTTGCACATTTGGTGGCTCCCGCTCGGGTCGGACTTTTGGACTTTATCCCCCGATTTTTTACCGGACTTGGTTTGAAAAATAGATGACAGAGGCAATTGTTTACTGAATTCCCACATCGGTGCATGGAGAGAAGGACTAGGAGTGCTCGTGAAGGCAGAAACAGAAGAATAGAGAAGACTTGGGCTGAAGCTGCACCGGGAGGAAACATGGTGGAGGACTTGTCTGGCTTGTCAACCCAGCGGTCAACGGATGCAAGTTATCCAGGAGGGCTTCGCCAAGCGGAAACAGGACTGCTTGGACCCGATTAAAGAGGCAGTTGAGCCTCTGTCATCAATTTTTCAAATCAAGTCCAGTAAAAAATCGGGGGAAAATGTCCAAAAGTCCGACCCGAACGGGAGCCACCCAAGATCGGGCGATCCAGAAAGTAGAGAAGGCTACAGGTTGACCAGGAGGAACATCAAACAGCAGTGGAGTTGGAGGTGGGGCTGCTGAGAGACTAGCAGAAAAGACTCCTGGAGAAGGTGGAGAACCTAGAGAACAGGTCCCGCCGGCAGAACTTGAGAATCGTTGGGCTCCCGGAGGGATCCGAAGGAGCGGATGCTGGGGCATACATCGCGGACATGTTCGAGAAGCTGCTGGTAAGGGGCATTCCCCCGACCCTTGGAGGTGGACAGGACTCACAGAGCACTCGCGAGGAAGCCGCGAATGTCTGCTTGGCCCACTGTAAAATATGCTCCTTATTAAAATACCTGTGGAATCTCACCACCATTGCCCTCGGTGCTTCCCCCGGCGATGTCATAGGCCACGATCTCACTGATCCAGAAGCGGGAAAGGATCTGGAGCTATGTGGGCCCTACAGGCCGATATCCCTATTGAATGTGGACGCCAAACTGCTGGCCAAAACTTTGTCCTCTAGGATCGAAGACTGTGTTCTGGATGTGATCGGGGAGGACCAGACGGGGTTTGTTAAGGGAAGGCAGTTGGTGGCCAATGTAAGAAGGTTGCTAAATGTGACCATGATGCCCCCAGAAGGTAGGGAGATGGAGGTAGTGATCGCAATGTACACAGAGAAGGCTTTTGATCGAGTAGAATGGGAATATCTGTGGTAGGTATTGAGACGGTTCGGATTTGGGCGGGGCTTTATTGACTGGGTCAGGTTGATGTATCAGGTTCCTGTGGCAAGCGTACGGACGAATAGGACAACATCGGACTATTTTAGGCTGCATCGGAGGACGAGATAGGGATGCCCCCTCTTTCCACTGTTGTTCGCGTTAACCATAGAGCCGCTGGCAATTGCTCTAAGAGCTTCAAGGGTCTGGTCAGGGTGGGAGTGGAACAGAGTCTCGCTTTACGCTGACGACCTGCTCCTGTATGTATCGGACCCAGCAGAGGGGATGGAAGAAATCATGAGGATTCTGGGGGAATTTGGCTGGTTTTCGGGGTGCAAACTAAATATGGGGAAAAGTGAGATGTTTGAGATCCAGGCAAGGGGACAGGAGAGGCGACTGGGGGAACTGCCGTTTAGAGTGGTAGGGGGAAGCTTTAGGTATCTAGGCATCCAAGTGGCACAGGATTGGGAACAGCTGCACAAACTTAATCTGGCCCAACTAGTGGACCAAATGAAGGATGATTTCCGAAGGTGGGATGTGCTCCCGTTGTCACTAGCTGGGAAGGTGCAGATGGTGAAGATGACGGTCCTTCAGAGATTCCTGTTTGTGTTCCAATGTCTCCCCATCTTTATTCCGTGGTCCTTTTTCAAACGGGTTAACAAAGTGATCACTGGTTTTGTACGGGCAGTCAAGACCCCGCGAGTAAAAAAGGGGATGCTTGAGCGGAACCGGGGCGAAGGCGGGCTGGCGCTACCAAACGTCAGTAACTACTATTGGGTGGTGAATATAGCCTTGATCAGGAAGTGGGTGATGGAGGGAGGGTTGGCATAGGAGTGGATGGAAGCGGCTTCATGTAAGGGCAACAGCCTGGCGCCCCCCGCGATTCTCTCACACCCTGCTCGGAAGAATTGCCGCTCACCGTTTTTCATGGCGACCGCCGATTCTCCGGACCTGTTGGGCCGAGGGGCCTGCTGTTCCTGACCGTTTCACGACGGCGGCAACCACACCTGGTCGCTGCCGTCGTGAACATGGGCGCCAAATGCTAGTTTGAAGCTTATGAGGGGCAGAGATGGGAGTGAGGACCACGGCCGTGATCGGGAGGGGACTGGCCCGCGATCGGTGCCCACCGATCGTCGGTCCGGCGTCTTAAAGCGACGCACTCTTTCCCCTCCATCGCCCCGCAAGATCAAGCCGCCACGTCTTGACACTTGGAGGTGGACAGGACTCACAGAGCACTCACAAGGAAGCCGCGAATGTCTGCTTGGCCCACTGTAAAATACGCTCCTTATTAAAATACCTATGGAATCTCACCACCATTGCCCTCGGTGCTTCCCCCGGCGATGTCATAGGCCACGATCTCACTGATCCAGAAGCGGGAAAGGATCTGGAGCTATGTGGGCCCTACAGGCCGATATCCCTATTGAATGTGGACGCCAAACTGCTGGCCAAAATTTTGTCCTCTAGGATCGAAGATTGTGTTCTGGATGTGATCTAACTTAACCTACACATATCTTTGGACTCTTAGGGGCAATTTAGCGTGGCCAATCCAACTAATCTGAATATCTTTGTAGTGTGGAGGAAACCGGAGCACCCGGAAGAAAACCACGTAGACACGGAGGGAAAGTGCAAACTCCACACAGACAGTCACCCAAGGCTAGAATTGAACCTGGGTCCCTGGCGCTGTGAGGCAGCCGTGCTAACCACTGTTCCACTGTGCCGATCATCCAAAACTCTGCTGTCGATGTCTTAAGTTGCATCAAGTCCTGTTCCCCTGTCTACCCTTATGTTTGTTGACCCATATTGGCTCTAAGCCAAGCAACATCATTGTTTCAAAACTCTCATCCTTGTTTTCAAATTCCTCCATGACCTCACCAGTGCCCTCCAGCCTCAGAGTCCTCTGAGTTATCTGTTTTCCTCTAATTCTGATCTGTTATACAGCTCCAATTTAAATTGCTCCATCATTGGCCTTCATTGCCTGGGCCCCAAGCTCTGGAATTCCCTCCCAACCCCCTCTACATCACTTTCCTCCTTCACAGTACTCCTTCAAAAACACTTCTTTGACCACACTTTTGGTAATAGAATCCCTACAGTACAGAAGGAGGCCATTCGGCCCATCGAGTCTGCACCGACCCTCCGAAAGAGCACCCTACCTAGGCTAACTCCCCCACCCTATCCCCATAACCCCACCGTCCCTGAACACTAAGGGCCAATTTTTAGCATGGCCAATCCATATAACCTGCACATCTGTGGACTGTGGTAGGAAAACAGAGCACCCGGAGGAAACCCACACAGAAACGGGGAGAACGTGCAAAATCCACACAGTCACGCAAGGCTGGAATTGAACCTAGGTCTCTGGCGCTGTGGGGCAGCAGTGCTAAGCACTGTGTCACCGTGCCACCATCTGACCTTACGTCTCCTGACATAGTTCATGCTCCTGTGAAACACCTGAGGATGTTTTATTATGTTAAAGACCAAATAAATATATGTTGTGTAAAATCAGCCCCAAGAATGGCCTTCATTCAGCATGGACAATTAAGAATGGATGAATTTCCCTTCCGATATAAAATATATTTGCGGGCAAATTTTAAAAATTCATCCAATATAACTTCCAAGAGCTATGGAAATCCCTAACGCAAGGGATTAAGAATGTTAATTCCATTTTCCCCAAATCATAGCAGATCTTCCATCAAAGTAAAGAGAGGCAAGGGGGAAAAGCCACATGAACACCCCCCTTTCCTCTCCCACCTTGCCTATATATACGGTAACGCTTTATTCAATAAGACACCTTAATGAAAGTTTCCAATGTTACCCTATCGAAAGCAGAGTAAAATAAACATACCAAGCATTTTTCAATGCTTACACTCTCTGTATTAGTTTTTAAACTTGAACATTTTTTCTATAATATAATTTCAGTACAGAAATAGCTGAGGAGATTTGTAAAAAGCGAACAGCGTCTTT
Source organism: Scyliorhinus canicula (assembly GCF_902713615.1). Taxonomy (NCBI): domain Eukaryota; kingdom Metazoa; phylum Chordata; class Chondrichthyes; order Carcharhiniformes; family Scyliorhinidae; genus Scyliorhinus; species Scyliorhinus canicula. Next base: position 107,756,229 of record NC_052157.1, on the reverse strand, counting down.
TCTCAGACTCCGATATCATTTTCAATGGCGACTTTAATGGAAGGTCCATAAACTGTGAGGATGTAATAACATTTCCCTGCCTGTCAAACCAATATTATGTTATTAAGCTGCCAAGAACTTTCTCAGTCTAATCGAAACCTGCAATTTACGCCAATGCAGCAAGCGCAGTTTGATTTACGATGTTTGACAGCACAGAATGTTTAAAGAGTTTCAGAAGGAAGAGATAAATAAGTTCATTATGGCGAGGAGAATTTGAAAGCAACAGAAAGCACTTGAGGCATGAAGATGATTTATAGCTGAGGTACCTGATTGACATGTGTTGAAATGGTGTTGGACACAATGGAGGTTCTGCAATGTTGTTCTGAAGGAGCACTTACATACCTTTGAACATAGGAATAGGAGTAGGGGGCGGGATTCTCCGACCCCCTGCTGGGTCGGAGAATCGCATGGGGTCGGCGTAAATCCTGCCCCCCGCTGGGTCGGAGAATCGCATGGGGTCGGCGTAAATCCTGCCCCCGCTGGCCTCTGAATTCTCCGGTCCTCCAAAAGTCGGCGAGGCATGAGTTGCCCCGGAGAATGGCGGGGACCAGCGCGACTCAATGGGCCCTGGGGCTGCCCGAATTCTCAGGTCTGCGATGGGCCGAAGTCACGCTGGTTTTTTGCTGGTCCCGCCGGCGTGGATCAGGCTAGGTCCCTTACCGGCGGGACCTGGCGGTGTGGGCAGGCTCCGAGGTCCTGGGGAAGCGCGGGGAAATCTGGCCCCAGGGGGTGCCCCCTCGGTGGCCTGGCCCGTGATCGGGGCCCACCGATCGGCGGGCAGGCCTGTGCCATGGGGGCACTCTTTTACTACGCGTCGGCCGTGTCAGCCTCCGCCATGGCCGACGCATAGGTGACCCCTGCCCTGCGCATGTGCGGGGATGATGTCAGCAGCCGCTGACGCACCCGCGCATGCGCGGACTCTCGCCGGCCGGCGGAGTCCCTTCGGCCCTGGCTGGCGTGGTGCCAAAGGCCTTCCACGCCGGCCGGCGGGGCACAAACCACTCCGGCGCTGGCCTAGCCCCTGAAGGTGCTGATGATTCCGCACCTTGGGGGTGGGCCGACGCCGGAGTGGTTCACGCCACTCCATCCCGCCGGGTACGGGAGAATCCCACCCAGGATATTTAGTTCAGTGAGCCTGTTCTGTCACTCAAAACGACCACGGACGATCTGTGATCTAAATCCATGTGCCCATATTTTCCCCAACGCAGATCCTCATGGGACACCACTAGTCACATCCTGCGAATTAGAGTACCCGTCCATTATCCCTGCTCTCTGCTACCTGCTGCTCAGTCGATCACCTCAACAGGTGAATTTACCTTCAATTTCATGCACTTCAACTTAGCTGTGTGCCTTTTATCTTTTAAATTTAGAGTACCCAATTAATTTTTTCCAATTAAGGGGCAATTTAGCGTGGCCAATCCACCTACCCTGCACATCTTTGGGTTGTGGGGGGTGAAACCCACGCAGACACAGGGAGAATTTGCAAACTCCACACAGACCCTGACCCAGGGCCGGAATCGAACCTGTGAACTCCGGGGCCTGAGGCTGCATGCTAACCACTGCGTCACCTTGCTGCACTCCCTGCATGCCTTTTATTTTTTTATTTTATTTTGTTTTTTAAAATAAATTTAGAGTACACAATTTTTTTTTTCCAATTAAGGGGCAATTTAACATGACCAATCCACCTAACCTGCACATCTTGGGTTGTGGGGGAGAATGTGCAAACTCCACATGGACAGTGACCCAGGGCTGGGATTCAAACCCAGGTCATCAGTGCCAGTGCTAACCACTGTGCCACATGCCGCCCTTAACTGCATGCCTTTTATGATGAACTTTATCAAATGCCTTCTGGAAGTCCATATAAATTATATTACATAAGATTATATAGAATGTACAGCACAGATCATTCATCCCAACCAACCCGTGCTCGGAACCCCCTCCAGAACTCTTAAGTCTGTTCCAACTAATGTTCGATACAACTTCAACACAACTTTTCTATTTTTCAATTCAAGCCCTCTAGAAATACTGTAAAGCCTAATGTTTAGTTTGTTTTTTTATGGCCTTGCTAACCTGTGGCACAGCTATTAATGATTGATGTATTTGTACTCTGAGATCCCTTTGTTCCTCTATCCCAGCTAGACTTTCATCTTCTAAGAATCCACATTGTTCCTTCCAAAATGAACTATCTCATATTTATCTGTTATTGAACTTCATTTGCCAGCCCATTCTGCAAGTTTATTAACGTCCTCCTGGATATGACCTCCTCAGTATTGACTCTCCTCCTCAATGTGGTGTCATCCAGAAATTTCAAAATGTGTTTTTGATTCCAAAGTCCAAATACCAGCCAGAGGCATTTCCCTGTCCACTACTTCAGGCACCTCTTCAGAAATATCAGTCGGATTTGTTAGGCATGAGCTACTCTCCACAAATCCATGTGGACCCTCTCCAATTAGCAGAAAATTTTCATGGTCTCCTTATTTATAAACTCTGACAATTTCCCAAAAACAAATGTCAGGTAATTGGTCTATAGTCCTCTGGTTTCCCTCGATCACATTTAGTAAATAGCGCAGTGACATGCGCAGTTCTCCAATTTAATGTAACGGTTCCTGATTCAATAGAACTTCGGCAGCTTATAAGTAAGATTTGGTAAGTGTCCACATAAAATATCTTCCATCTTTTTCTACAGAATTGACTATCTTCTCTTTTTATATTGCGGATAATAATGGGCGTGATCTAAAGGAAAGGTTTCTGGGTGACATTTGTGGCGGGATTTGCCCACCACTATTTAAACACACTGAGCCACTTTTTCAGGCCCTGGGGGATTTCTCTCCAGGCTAGCCCACACTTAGGGCACGATAGAACTGCCAAGCTGCGCCTGAAAAGCAGTGCCTCACGGCGCAATGTGGCCGACCCCGCGAGACGTTGCGATGTGAGTCCCACCCATTGAGGGCGTGATCGCTTTTTAGCAAATCTGCACGTTAGAGCGAGACAGCTAGTCTCTCTAATATGACGTTTCCTGAGGTGTTTTGATGTATCCCCTTCACCTCGGAGACCTCGGGCGAGCACCGTTCAATACTGGTCTCCACCAACGGGGATCAGACACAACGGCCCTTGTGGGGATCTCCAAGGGGATGGGAGGCCCACGGGTTTATGCCCTTTGGCCGCCTGGCAGTGCCACCTCAATGTCAGCCTGGCACTGCCAAGGTGCCCATTTGGCACTACCACCTGGCAGGGGGATTGCCAGGGTACCAGATTGACGCTGTCAAGGTGCCAAGCTGTTATTTTTTGCATGTTGGCAATCGGGCCGGGGGTGCTTTGTGCAGATATAAGGGGATTGCGGGGGAGTCCCGGGAGGCCAGGGGACCCATTCATGGTGGATTGTGGCTTGGGGGGGGGGGGGGGGGGGGGGTGTTGAGGGCACTATTTTTAAATGGCATCCCGATCTTTCGCTACACTGAGGAGTTCTGGCGAGCAGAGATCCTTAGTGCAGAAAGCGGAGCTATGTGCAGCCTCAGCCATGTATTCCCTGCTGAGGCTCTCTATCTAACCCGAGTGACGTTTAATAGCATTGTGTTTCTCGGCGCTGTCCCACCGGAGGCTCTTCCATATCTGCCCTTCACCACCCCCCCCCCCCCACTTTCATACACCTCCCCTCCTCAACCTTCCTTTCATTGGCATGGCCCCCCCTCAGGTCCTGATCCTTGGCAGTGTCAAGGTGCCAGCCTGGCCATTCCAATGTGCTCTTGATCCAGGGGGAGAGCCAGTAAACACCCTTCCCTGTCCTTGACCACCCGTGGGGCCTCTGATAGCCTGGGAGACTCCTCAGGAGCCATTCCACCTGGTGTCCAGCTGGGGTCTCCCTGGGGAGGCCAGTAGATGCCAGTAGCCGGTTAGATCTGGCGCCAGCCTGATTAAGTGATTTCTTAAATCCACTTAGCCTGATGAGTCTGGGTCCCTCTCATTGAGGTGTAGCATCCGTTGGGAAGCCTGGCGGAGGTCTCTCCCGGCATTTATCAGCCATGTTGCACTCCAGTGCAGGCGGGACGTGGCTCTTTGATCTCACCCCTGATTTTTCAGCAACGTTAAAGTTTTCCTACGTCTCCAGGTGGATTAACTTGAGGTTTTCCAACTTGTTAATATTGTTTCTTTTAAAAGTCTTGTCTTAGGTAAGGGATGTGGTAGTCTCATTTAAATACTGAGATGCGGGATTCACTCAGTGCCAGGGACTCACCAGCCATGCCTGGGAGACTTTGCTAGGGCGCGGTTTAGTACTGGTCCACACAAACATGGACCAGGTGTAACGGCACCTTGGGGATCTCCCAGGCCAGTGGAGATTCCTGGGTGGCCAGGGACAGGGCAGGGTGGCACCCTGACACTCCACCATGTGCCAGGTGACACTGCCATGGTGCCATGCTGATAGTGTCAAGGTGACTGGGTGACAGGTTTGCATTGCCAGGGGTCGGGCATGGAGGAGTGGGGGAGGCCTTGACGAGCAGAGAGGGGATGAGGGGTGGTTCCCGGGGGCCTCCCCAAGGTTGGGGGAGGTTACAAAAATGATGAAAAATTTGGAGGCCGATGGGGACTGAACAGGTTAGTGAGACTGACTGAATAGCACTTTCAACGAGCCAGGATAGGTACGATGGGTTGAATGGTCTTTGTATGATTCCATGAACTTAATCTGCACAAATGGATGAGTTTGGATGCCGATGAGAGATCACCGCTGGTGAAATTGACGGTGCATCTCACTGACTTCCACATCTGACTGCAGCACGTCATGTAGTTTGCCAGCAAACCCCTCAGGAGAGGTGAGTGGCTGCTTAAGATTCATTAATTGCTTAATTAGAATACTATTGGAATGAGTTTTCGACTTAAAATTTGATTCCCTTCCTGGTACCTGCAAGTTGAGACCCAGGAATTGAGAGGACTGAAGCCATGTTCAAGTTGGTTAGCCCAGTTGCCCAGTTGGCTAGATGGCTACATTGTAATGCAGAATAACACAATTAGCGTGGTTTCTACAGTTTTGCCAGCTGAAGTAGTCCTTGGGGCCTGTCCATAGTGATACCATAGCTTGAGCCATGATTAATAACCCTCGGACAAGAAGAACACTACATGCAGAAATAAAGAGCAGCCATGTTGGGGAAATATGCCAATCAATACTCCGTACTCACAGCTGCTTACTTATCGCTTGTGAGGAAAGGTTTGTTCACAGTACCTGGGCTGAAAGATTATTTTACATACTTGAAGGAGTCTTCCTGCACGTTAGAACTTTTGAGATCTGGAGTGCAATTCAGCCACCTCCTTGCGTGGAGCCGAGCGTGACAGGCGAATCTAGGGAGAGGCTGGGTGCCGGGCTAATCAAAGGTAGCCCAACACGCTACGCCCAGCGTGGTCTTTAAGCTCATTTAAATATGCCAACACCGCATTCACCCAGCGCCTGGTAGTCACCAGCCATAGCGGCAAGCCCTCATCTGGGTGCCGATTAGTATCTCCACAAGCACGGTGGACAACACAGTGGCACAGTGGTTAGCACTGTTGCCTCACAGTGCCAGGGACCCTGGTTCAATTCAGACCTTGGGTGACTGTCTGTGTGGAGTCTGCACGTTCTCCCCATGTCGGCATGGGTTTTCTCCGGGTGCTCCGGTTTCTTCCCTCAGTCCAAAGATGTGCAGGTTAGGTGGATTGGTCATGCTTTTTTGTTAAATTTAGAGGGCCCAATTATTTCTTTTTCCAATGAAGGGGCAATTTAATGTGGCCAATCTACCTACTCTGCACACGTTTGGGTTGTGGGGGTGAGGCCCACGCAGACATGGGGAGAATATGCAAACTCAAGCTCACTTAGAGATTGGGGCACTCTTTCAAAATGGTGGCCCGATTTCTGAGGACCCGGTCTCACCGGCAAGTTTAGCTCCCCACTGCTGAAACAATTTCAAAGTGTGAGCTCGACCAGGGAGAAACTCCCCAAGGCCCAAACAAATGACTAAATGTGGGTGAATCCAGGTCTGGATCTCACCCAAAAAGCTGGCGGGAACCTCTCCGACAAACTCATCCCAAATGAGACCTGGACATTTTTTGGGTTGAATCACGCCCCTGATCTCCACTTTGATGCTCTGACCTATTAAATCAGAATGGGTGATGCTTACGTTTTCTGATATTGGACCTTCGATGCAGGCCAAGATGATCAGCTGCAGTGGGACCAGAAACAGGTTCTGCTCAAAAAACAATGGTTTCTAAGGAGAGAACATAGGAGCATAAGAGCAGGAATAAGCTATTCAGCAATTCTCCATCTCCCCGGCAATGTAGAAAATTGCCCAGGTGTGTCCTATATGTAATGATGTGTATAATTTAAGGAGAGTAGTTAACAAGATGATGTTCGTGTATATCAACACTAGATGGCATCACTGAGTAGTCTTATAAAAGGCTGTGTCTCTAAGCATTCTGGGAGATGCTGTGGGAGAAGTTGATGGAGAAGGATAGTGTGAGATTGATTTAGAGTGTTGGCTGTATTAGAGAGAGATAATTAATTACTGTCACATAGATTCAATACTATTATTTTGTTAGCTGTTACTCAGTAGAGTGTGCAAACCATTTCAAGTAGTGTAAAATAAACTAGCTTTGTTTTAAACATATAGCTGTATGTTCTTTGTAAACAATATGGGCGGGATTCTCCCGCAATCAGCGGGATGGCCTGATGCCGGTGCCAAGAACGGCGCAAACCACTCCGGCGTCGGGCCAACTGGAACTTCTAGAAACCTCCGACCCGGACGGGGCTAGCAGATGTGTGACGCTGATCGCGACGGTGTCACCTGCCACAGACGCGCGCTGTCATTGACGCCGCGCACCGTTGCAGCACAAAAGACGCCACCGCCGGAGACTCGGCAAAATGGCCACCAAGTCTCCAGGAACGGGACATCAAGGCGCTCCTGGGCGCAGTGGAGCAGAGGAGAAAGGCACTGTACCCCAGACATGGCTGCAGGGTCGCACCTAACCTCTGCCGGTGCCTGTGGAGGGAGGTGGCAGAGGCTGTCAGCACCATGGCCACAACAGCCAGGATAGGCATCCAGTGCCACAAGAAGATCAATGACCTAGTCAGGGCAGCCAGGGTGAGTACACCCCCCATTCCCCCCCCCCTCCCAGTGCCTCCCCCTCCCCCCCCCCCAAAGGATGGGCGGCCCAGCCCTAGCTGAAACCGACATGGCCGCACCCACCGATGTAGGCTGCATTGGCAGGATGGGCTGTGAACCTCTGCCAACATACACACACCCGCTGATCTGCAAGTACATGTCCGCCTAACACTGTTGCCCTTTATCTCCGTTACCACTGCACCCCCCTCCACAGGAGAAGCACGCTCATAACAACCCCTTCCCCCCTGCCCCCCATTCCCCACCCCCCTACCCCCATCCCAGTCTGCGTGTCTAACCATGCATGCTGTATTGTGTATTGCAGGACCAAACGTCGACCCACCCGTCCCAGCGAATGCCGATGCCCCCAGGACGTGCCAGGGCGCCCACAGGACATGGAACGACCTGGGCCATCGGGCATGCGACGCCCCCGCCCAGTGGCAGGGCGCCCAAGGACAGGGTCTGACCTGGGCCGTCAGGCATATGACGCCGCCACCCAGTGCCAGGGCACACACGAGCCAGGGATAGATCCGGACCATCAGGCGTACGGCGCCTCCGTCTAGTGCCAGTGCGGCGACACCGTAGGGCCACACCCAGCGCCGGTAGGGCAGCCATACCCACAGGCCCCCGTCCCAGTCGACCCAGGACACTGACACACAGGACACACCCACGCAGGACACTGACACACAGGACACACCCACGCAGGACACTGACACACAGGACACACCCACGCAGGACACTGACACACAGGACACACCCACCCAGAACACCGACACACAGGACACACCCACCCAGAACACAGACACACAGGACACACCCACGCAGAACACAGACACACAGGACACACCCACCCAGAACACCGACACACAGGACACACCCACCCAGAACACCGACACACAGGACACACCCACCCAGAACACCGACACACAGGGGACGGACGGAGAGGAAACACCACCCCAGGGGACCGGCTCCGATGAGGACCTCGACATTACACTACTGCTATCTCCTAACCCCTCCACCATCGAAGAGACACTCACCTCGATTAGTCACTTTAGCGATGAGGCTTCTGGGACACTAATTGGTGCACACAGCACAGCCCTACCAGTACAGCAGGTGGAGGTAGGAGTAGCCGAGGGGCCGGACGGTCGGAGCGCAGCCCAGCCCTAGCAACCATCTGCCGCCCAAACAGGCCCCGGGTTCCTGGAGTTACCACACCTACCCATAGACCCGACGCAGTCACGGATGCAGCGACGATCAAAGTGGTGACGGCCGGCTTGTAGCAGCTGCAGACGCAGGTGGAGGAGTCCATCCATGTCCAGGAGCAGGGAGTGGTGCCGGTCATGTGTACCACCCAGGCCAACACCGCACGGTGGCATCTGCGGTGGAGGCAATGGGTGCGACGGTGTCAGACATGGATTGCAGTATGCAAGGCCTGGTGCTTTCCATGCGGGCAGCGTCCATGGCCCAGGACGTGGCTGCCCTCTCACAGGCAGCCATGGGCCAGAGCCAGCTGCAGATCGCAAATGTGCTCGTGGCCTAGTCTCAGCAGGCCATGGCCCAGTCTCAGAAGGCCATGGCCCAGTCTCAGCAGGCCATGGCCCAGTCTCAGAAGGCCATGGCCCAGTCTCAGCAGGCCATGGCCCAGTCTCAGAAGGCCATGGCCCAGTCTCAGAGGGCCATGGCCCAGTCTCAGCAGGCCATGGCCCAGTCTCAGAAGGCCATGGCCCAGTCTCAGCAGGCCATGGCCCAGTCTCAGCAGGCCATGGCCCAGTCTCAGCAGGCCATGGCCCAGTCTCAGCAGGCCATGGCCCAGTCTCAGAAGGCCATGGCCCAGTCTCAGCAGGCCATGGCCCAGTCTCAGCAGGCCATGGCCCAGTCTCAGAAGGCCATGGCCCAGTCTCAGAAGGCCATGGCCCAGTCTCAGCAGGCCATGGCCCAGTCTCAGCAGGCCATGGCCCAGTCTCAGCAGGCCATGGCTGAGGGCATCGGCGCCATTGCCCAGGTGCTGGCCGGCGTCGCCCAGACACAGACAAGGATGGCCAACTCCCTGAGCTCCATGGCTGCAAACCTGCAGACCCTTGTCGATACCAGCACGGGCCTCCAGGACTGGCAGCACCATGTGTCCGGGGGGGGGGGGGGGGGGGCGGATGGCCGGTCCATTCGCACCCCCAACCCATGTAGAGGCCCGGGGGCCATCGGGCACCGCGAGGGAGGAGGAGGCGCTGGGGCCCGTTTCGGGGTCCCCCTGCAGTGGCGGTCCCGGAACACCGTGACACCTTGGACTCCCCCCGCCTTCCGTCCCAGGTGCATCTGCTGGGCAACGGGCAGGACAGGCTGGCAGCTCGCCATCCCAATCCCAGTCATCCAAGCTGCGGCCTGGCCCATCTAGGCCGGGCCGCCCCAGGAAACAGCAGCCAAAGGGGTCCCTAGTCACAGAGCAGGAATCACAGGAGTCCGCCTCCAGTTCTGCTGTACCATCTGGGGAACCACCTAGACGTAGTCATAGGGCCCACTAGGGTACGTGTATGAACTGTTTGTCCTGAAAATCACTTTCACACCGACAGAAGCTGCCTCGGTGCTCTGTCCGATGCGTGCGGGGGTGGGGTGTGAGATGAGCGCCAGTGTGTGTGTGAGGGGTGATAAGACGTCGAGCTCAGTTGAGTGTGCCCTCCCTCCTCCCTCCCCGGGTTGCTCTCATCGTCCCCCCGGGCAAAAAACGGGACCGTGCGCTGCAGTGTCAGGGTTGCATGCAGGAACGCTCCAGGTGGAGTGTGTTACTGTGGCCCTGAGTCAGATATTGTCTAACGATGTCGAGCTCTGAGCTCATCGCAGGGCAGGTTGTCATCATCCTCCATGCCATGCAATCGACCCGCTTCCACTGACGGCCGTGTGAGCCCTGCCCGTTGTGCCGGGTGGATGTGCAATGGAGGGGTGGTGCGCATGCGGGTGACGCGGTTGTGGGTGGGGTGAGGGTGGTTGGTGGTGGGAGGGGTGAGGGTGGTGGGCTAGTGCTGTACTGTGCAGTCCGTGCCCATACATGGCAATTCCCACAACCCCCTAGTCTGTGAACCGTGCGGCTAATAACCCATCCTGTGCCCGCTGGCCCAGCCGTTAACAGTGGGCAGCTTCCCGTCCATGTCCAGCCTGTCTGTCCAGTACATTGTCCCCCATCCTCCTCATCTGGGGAAGCCTGCCCTTCATTGTGTTGCCCCTCCCCCTCCCCCTCCCCTGCCTCCAGCACATTGCCCCTCTGCTGGGCTGTGTTGTGTAGGACGCAGCAGACCATAACGATGCGGCCGATCCTCTCCAACGGGTACTGGAGAGCCACTCCAGTGTGGTCCAGGCACCTGAAGCGCATCTTCAGCAGCCCAAAGCACCTCTCGACCATACCCCTGGTCGCTGCATGGGCATCGTTGTAGCGGTTCTCCGCGTCAGTCTGTGGCCTCCGTATAGGCGTAATCAGCCATGATCGTAACGGGTAACCTTTGTCACACAGCAACCAGCCCCTCAGCCGGCGGGGGGGGTTCCATCGAACATGGTGGGGATGAACGATTGTGCCAATATGAACGAGTCAAGCACACTGCCCGGGCACCGGGTGCAGACGTGCATGATCCTCATCCGGTGGTCACAGACCACCTGCACGTTCATGGAGTAGGTCCCCTTCCTGTTCATGAACATGTCCCTGTTCTCCGTTGATGGCCGCATGGTGACGTGCATCCCATCGATCGCCCCCTGGACCATGGGTATCCTGGCCATGGCAGCGAAGCCCGCTGCCCGGGCATCCTGGTGGGTGCGGTCCACAGGGAACTGAATATAGCCGTCTGCAATGTCAAACAGGGCGTCAGTCACTGCACAGATGCACCAGACAGGTCCCCACTCGGCGACTGGAACGACCCCATCGAGTAGAAGTTCAGGGCCACCATAACCTTGACAGCCATCGGGAGAAGGTGTCCTCCCCCAGTGCCACGCAGTGCCAGGTGCGCCATGTGATGGCAGATATGGGCGGTGGTTTCCCGGCTCATCCTGTGCCTCGTCCTGCATGCCCGGTTCATGAGATCCTGGTATGACGATCAGCGCCGGTACACACGGGGGCCTCATCGGGCGCCTCCGCCGCTGTGGCACCACCACCACCTCCTCCTCCTCTTCCTCATCATCCTGTCGGCCCTCCAATCTGGGCGGCTGCCACCTGCCCCTCTGCGGCACACTCCTCTGCGGCAGCCTCCACCGCCTCCCTGGCACGCTCCTGCTCCAACACCAGATGAGGGGCAACTCCTGTCACAGCGGCCAACATCGCTGCGTGATGCCCAAACATAAATGGTCTGCAAGGGGTACATGGTCACCACTGTTGCCAGCTGGCACCTGGCCAGGCGACCCCCTCCCCATCCCAGGCGCCCCCATCCCCGCCACTCCCATCCCCGCACTCCCGAGCCATGGCACCCCCCATCCCCGCCACTCCCATCCCCGGCACTCCCGAGCCACGGCACCCCCGAGCCATGGCAGCTCCCATCCCCGGCACTCCCATCCCCGTCACTCCCATCCCCGCCACTCCCATCCCTGCCACTCCCATCCCCAGCACTCCCTCCCCATGGCACCCCCATCCCCTCCCCACCCCAACCCAAACACCCGGCACCAACCCCGATCACCGGCACGCACCCTCGGCCCTGGGGAGCACCCTCCACCGGCACCAGTGACCCCCTCCCCAGCTACAGCCATGCCATTCCTCTCCGGTGGCCGCCCCTCGCTGACCCCTACCTCCTCGCTCGCCGGCGTCAGCCAGAACGACTGGTTGACACAGTTAAAAAGCATGTTTAATTTACGCCGGTGTGACCTGAGGTCACGTAAGCGGGACTTCAGCCCATCTGGGCTGGAAATTTGAAACAGCCCCGGGGCCCATCACGTGGCGCTGATTCTCGTGATTCTGCGAGGCGCGATTCCCGTCAGCGCGATTTTTCGCCGGCCAGAGAATACTGCGGCCGGCGTCGGTGTGGCGGGGCGGGATTCACGCCGTTCCTTGGGGATTCTCCGACCTGGCGTGGTGGTCGGAGAATCCCGCCCCACGACTTTGGCTATCTTGGAGAACAATACAAGGAAGATAACACTGAACACAAAACACAGGACAAATCCAATCCAGCAATTACCACCCCATCAGTCCTCTCTCGATCATCAGTAAACTGATGGAAGGGGTCATCAACAGTGCTGTTAAGTTTCACTTGTTTAACAATAACATGTCCACTGATGTTCAGTTTGGGTTTTGCCAGGATCACTCAGCTCCTGACCTCATTACAGCCTTCGTTTAAACATGGGCAAAAGAGCTGAATGCCAGAGGTGAGGTGAAAGTGCCCTGATTTCAAGGCCGCATTTGACTTAGAGTGGCATCAAGGAGCCCCTGCAAAGCTGGAGTCAATGGGAATCAGGGGGGAAACTCTCCGACATGCCTATGGAAAGGAAGATGGTTGTGGTTTGCAGTTCAGCCATCTTAGTTCCAGAATATCACTGCAGGAGTTTCTCAAGGGAGTGTCCGAGACTCAACCATATTCAGCTGCTTCATCAATGACCTTCTTTCCATCATAAGATCAGAAGTGGAGATGTTACCTGAAGATTGCACAGTGTTCAACATCATTCAAGACTCCTAGGACACATGTCCAGATGCAGCAAGACCTGGACAATATTCAGGCTTCGGCTGACGAGTGGGAAGTAACATTCGTGCCACACAAGTGCCAGGCAATGGCCATCTCCAACAAGATTCTAACCATTATGCTGTGACATTCAATGGAATTACCATGGTGTAGGTACATCCACTATGCTATTGGGGAGGGAGTTCCAGGATTTTGACCCAGCGATAGTGAAGGAACAGCGATATATTTTGAAGACAGAATGGCAAGAAGGAGAACCTCCAGGTGGTTGGGTTCCCATGTATCTGCTCCCCTTGCCCTCTAGATGGTAGAGGTCCTGGGTTTGGAGGGTGTTTTCGAAGAAAAGTTGGTGGAGGGGGTGCCAATCAGGTGGGCTGCTTTGTCCTGGATGATGTTGAGCTTCCTGAGGGTTATTGAAGCTGCACTCAGCCTGTCAACTGGGGAGTATTCCATTGCACTCATGATTTGTGCCTTGTTGATGATGGCCAGGCTGTGTGGTCTGCATGAGTCTTAAGACGATGCACCCTCAGAGGGAGCATGCTCCTCTGAGGAGTCATCATTGTCAGGAGGCACCTCAGCTGCTTCCTACAGTAATATAAGGCAGGTATGAATACCGTCAAGGTAAGAATGTTTGATGTTAGAATTTATGCTCATGACCATATTTCAATTGCTTTTGGCATCTTGTCAACATGACTGAGTGTACGTGCATGGTATTTAATACATCCACCAGGTAGCTGGTCCCCCGCTTCCAACAGCAGTCACGCCAAGACTCGCCTCATCTCAAGTGTTGTCTCCTTTGAAGGTCTCAATTGCGAGATCTTCATGGGCCATCTCCAGGTCTCCGCCACTCCCTGATGTTCTGTGCTCTCTTACAAAAAGGGAAAGAAGAGACCTGTGAGTGAGAGCAATGGCATGTGTCTACCCAAAGGATAGAGAGCACTTGCTGAAGGTCACTGTGCGGAAGATGTGAAGAGATGCAATGCTGGTTAAAGAGGAAATTAATGCAATGGTGAGGAAACATATTAGCTCCAAAGATGTGGAATCTGTATGAGTAGAGCTGAGAAATATTAAGGGGCAAAAAACATTAGTGAAGGTTATATATGGACCTCCAAACTGTAATGTTGGTGTTGGGCATGAACAGTAAATTGGAGACCCACATGATAAAGGAACATCTGTAATTATGGGTGACTTTAATCTGCCTATAGATTGGCAAATCAAATTAGTAACAATGCCGTAGAGAAGGAATTCCTGGAATGTGTACGGGATGGTTTTCTGGACCAATTAGTTGAGGAACCAACTCAAGAATAGGTCATCTTGGATTGAGTACTGTGTTACGAGAAATAAATAATTGGCAATCATGTTGCGCGACCCCCCCCTTGGGGATGAGCGACCATAATATGATAGAATTTTTCATCAAGGTGGAGAGTGATGTAACTGATTCTGAGACGAGAGTTCTGAATCTTAATAAAAGAAACTACGAAGGTATAAGGCGCAAGTCGGCGATGGTGGATTGGGAAACATTACTTAATTGGATGACGGTGGATAAGCAAAGGCAAACCTTCAAGGAGCGAATGGGTGTGCAAACAATTGTTTATTCCTGTCTGATGCAAATGTAAAATAGAAAAGGTGAAAAAAAACATGTTTACAAGGGAAATTAGAGACAATATTAGATCTAAAGAAAAGGCATATAAATTGGCCAAAGAAACAGCAGACCTGAGGACTGGCAGCCGTTTCGAATTCAGCTAATGAGGACCAAGGGATTGATTAACAAGAATAAAATAGAGTACAAGAGTAATCTTACGGGATCATAAAAACTGACTTTAAAGTTTCTATAGGTATGTGAAGAGAAAAAGATTGGTGAAAACAAATGTCAGAAATAGGGGCGGGATTCTCCGCCCGCGTGAGTCTCCATTGTGCCGGCACCCGGGGGTTTCCCGACGGCGTGGGGCTGCCCCACAATGGGAAACCCCATTGACCGGCTGGCATAACAGAGAATCCTGCCGGCCGGTCGGGGCAGAAATGTGGCGCAGCGGGGCAGAGAATCCCGCCTAGGGTAATTTATAATGGGGAACAAAGAAATGGCTGACCAACTAAATACATACTTTGGTCCTGTCTTCACAAAGGAGGACACAAACAATGTACAAGAAACATTGGGGAAAACAGGGTTTAGTGAGAGGGAGGAATTGAAGGAAATCAGCATTACTAGATAAATGGTATTGGGGAAATTGATGGGATTGAAGGCTGGTAAATCCCCAGGGCCTGAGAATCTACATCCCAGAGTACTTAAGGAAGTGGCCTGAGAAATGGTGGATACATTGGTGGTCATCTTCTAAGATTCTATAGACTCTGGAACAGTTCCTACAGATTGGAGGGTAGCTAATGTAGCCCCACAATTTAAATATGGGGGTGGGGTGGGGTAAAGAGAAAATGGTGAATAATAGGCCTGTCAGTGGGGGAAATTATAGAGCCCATTATCAAAAATGTTATAGCAGAACATTTGAAAAACAATGGTAGAATCAGACAGAGGGCGAAATTCCCCCCTACCCGGCGGGGCGGGGGGTCCCGGTGTAGCGGAGTGGCGCCAACCACTCCGGCGTCGGGCTTCCCCAAAGGTGCGGAATTCTCCGCACCTTTAGGGGCTAGGCCCGCGCTGGAGTGGCTCCCGCTCCGCCGACTGGCGCCAACGGAGTGGTTTGGCACCACGCCCATCGGCGTCGGGGCTGGCCGAAAGGCCTTTGCCGGTCGGCATGAGTCCACGCATGCGCCAGAGCGTCAGCAGCCGCTGACATCACCACCGGTGCATGTGCAGTGGAGGGGGGTCTCTTCCGCCTCCGCCATGGTGGAGGCGGAAGAAAAAGAGTGCCCCCCACGGCACTGGCCCGCCCGCCGATCGGTGGGCCGCGATCACGGGCCAGGCCACCGTGGGGGCACCCCCCGAGGTCCGATCGGACCCGCGCCCCCTGCAGGACCCCGGGGGCCCGCTCGCGCCGCCAATCCCGCCGGCACAGAGGTGGTTTAAACATACTTCAGCGGGAGAGGCCTGACAGTGGCGGGACTTCGGCCCATCGCGGGCCGGAGAATTGCCGCGGGGGGCCCACCGATCGGCGGGGCGCGATTCCTGCTCCCACTGATTCCCGGGTGGCGGAGGATTCCGGCCACGGCGGGGGCGGGATTTACGCCGGCCCCGGGCAATTCCCCGATCCTGCGGGTGGTCGGAGAATTCCGCCCAGAGTCAGCATATATATTAATGATTTAGATGGGGGAACTAAATGAAATAACTCCAAATTTGCAGAAGACGTAAAGCTGGGTGGAAGGGTGAGCTGTGAGGAGGATGCAGAGATTCTTCAGTATGATTTCAACAGCCTGAGTGAGTTGGCAAATGCATGGCAGATGCAGTATAATATGGATAAACGTGAGATTATCCACTTTGGTGGCAAAAACGGAAGGCAAATTATTATCTGAATGGCTATAGATTGAGAGAGGGGAATGTACAACGAGGCTTGGGTATCCTTGTACACCAGTCACTGAAATTCAACATGCAGGTGCAGCAGTCAGTAAAGAAATAGTATGTTGGTCTTCATTGTGAGAGGATTCGAGTACAGGAACTGGAATGTCTTGCTGCAATTATATAGGGCCTTGGTGAGACTACACGAGGAATAATGGGCGGGATTCTCTTAGCCCACGCCGGGTCAGAGAATCGCCGGGCCGGATGCGAGTCGCGTGACGCCGCCCTGACGCCGGTCGGGGGCCGGGTAGGTGATTCACCGCCTGGGATGGGCCAAGTGGCTGCAAAAGAAATCCGAGTCCCGACGGCGCCGTCCACGTGTGGTCTTACTCGGCGTGACTTCGGCGTGCATTCTTTGGGGAGTGGCCTGGTGGGGGGTGTCTGACCCTGGGGTAGGGGGGCGGACCCTGGGGTAGGGGGGCGCGGTGCCTCCACTGTGGCCTAGCCCACGGTTGGGGCCAATAGATCAGTGGGCCGGCCTCTGGGGCTGGGAGCCTCTTTAGCTCCACGCTGGCCCCTGTAGCCCTACGCCATGTTGCATCGGGGCCGGCGCAGAGAAGGAAGCCACCGCGCATGCGTGCAATCGCGCCGGTCGCAGTGGGCATGTGCAGACCCGCGCCGCCCATTTGAGGCCGGTATCGGCAGCTGGAGAAACATGAGTCGCTCCAGTGCCGTGTTGGCCTCCTGTGGGGCCCAGAATCGTTGCTCCTGGGGGCCTGTTGACGCCTCAGGATCACAGAATCCCGCCCGTTGTGTGCAGTTTAGGTCTCTTTATTTGAGTCAGTTACGATTGGAGACGGGAGGAGTGAAGGGGAATCTCACAGAAACCTAAAAAATTCTAACAGGACTAGACAAGGTAGATACAGGAGGGATATTCCCGATGAGGGTGTCCAGAACCAGAGGTCACAGTCTAAGGATACGGGGTAGTCCATTTAGGATTGAGATGAGGAGAAATTCCTTCACCCAGAGAGTGGTAAGCCTGTTGAATTCATTACCACAGAACGCAATTGAGGCCAAGGCAATGTATGATTTCAAGAAGGAATTAGATACAACACTTGGAACTAAAGGGATCAAAAGATAAAGGGGAAAAGTGGGAACAGGTTGTTGAGTTGGATGATGAGTCATGATCATATTGAATGGTGGAGGCAGTTTGAAGGCAGAATAGTCCACTCCCGCTCCTATTTTCTTTGTTTCTGTGTGTCAATGATGGATGGACATGGGGATGTTAGTAGGTACCTAAATAAAGAGGGATGGATTTGCCTGCAAGGTTTGAGGAATGACTCACAGTGGTAACTCCAAGTTCTTCAACTTGAATGTTCCGAGTGCCCCTTTAAATACTCTAGTTTAGATCACATCACGTGGGCTGTCATCATGCCCGTTGACACTAACTGGATTGGAAACTTGGACGTGAAATGAGGAAGCAGTACTGAGTTCTTTAAAAAAAACGGGCGGACACAATTCACTTAATTTGGATTTTCTCATTTGACTTCTCCTTCACCCCACACAACCCACACACCCCCAGTGCACCTGCGGAAGAAGATCCTGCCCCATTGTTCCCTTGTGGTCATGTATTTGTCTCAAGTTAGCTACTGTCATGCATGAGACTCATGGGCCGGGATTCTCCGATCCCATGGCCAAAAGCGTCAACGGGCCTCCAGGCCCAGATATCCACCCCTTCCTAGGGGGCTAGTACGGTGCCGCAGTGGTGTCCGCTGCTCCAGCGCTTGGAAGCAGATTCACACATGTGGGCCACAGCCAGCGTGAGTCCGCGCGTGCACATGGGTTCCCGTCTCCGCACTGGCCCGGAGGAACATAGGCCCCCCACGGAAGTAGCTCTCTCGTTGATTGGTCGGCCTCGATCGCGGGCCAGACCACCTTGGAGGCTCCCCCCGGAGTCGGATCCCCCCCACCAGGACGGCCCCGGCAGCCAGAACTCCCAGGTCCCGCCGGATGGGACCATACGTAACCCCCATCCCGGCGGGATGCGGCCGAACTCAGTGGACGCTCAGCCCGTCGAGGCGTGGAGAATCTCCGCTTTCAACGGCCCCCAACCGGCATGGCGGCAATCCTGCGGGCGCCCGAGAATCAGCGCCGGAGAATTGGCGGGCCGGTGTCGGAGCGACGTGATGCGGGGTCGGAGAATCCCGGCCAAGTTTCCTCGGTTAGTGGATTAATCTCATGCTTAAACGATTTGTGTTTCTGCGTCATGTCCAAAGCGTTGTGCACTATTTTTATATTGGGTAGAATCATGTTTCACACTCTTGTTACACACAGTCGCGTATTAGCCTAATGTTCAAAAGAAAAGACGCATAAACTGGGCAATTATGGGCCAGTCAGTTTAATGTTTGTGGCGGGGAAGCTTTTAGAAACAATTATTTGAGAGGAGATAAATAGCCTGGCAGAGGATATTGAAGGACAGCCAGCATAAACTTGGTGAGGTGCAGATCACATTCGGCCAACATCTTGGAGGTTTTTGATGAGGTAAGGGTGAGACTGGATGGTGGCAGTTGCATTTGGCATAGCGCAAATGAACTTTCAAAAGGCGCTGGAGAAAATTCCATATAATAGGATTGTTAATGGAATTTAAGGCCCATGGGACAATCAGGACGCGGAAAGGACATAGTTTAAAGGTAAGTGACAAAGAACTGGAAGGGAGATGAGGAGAAGAAAATTTAGAGTATCCAATTATTTTTTTCCAATTAAGGGGCAATTTAATGTGGCCAATCCACCTACCCTTTTTGGGTTGTGGGGGTGAGACCCACACAGACCCGGGGAGAATGTGCAAACTCCACACGGACAGTGACCCGGGGCCGGGATCGAATCTGGGTTCTCGACACCGTGAGACAGCAGGGCTAACCCACCGCACCACCGTGCTGCCCTGATCACTGATGTTTTTGATATGCGTTCCTGTCTTGGGCTTTGGATTAGCAATGTTAAAATTTGCAAATGACACAAAACTTGTGGGTGTTATAAACACTGGGGAGAATAATGATGGGCTTCAAGAGGACACAGACAGGCTGGTGGAACGAGCGGACAAATGACAGGAGAAATTAACGCTGGAATGTGTGAGATGATCCAATTTGGTCGGGATAATGAGGCGAGGCAATACAAACCAAATTGTATCATTTTAAAAAGGGGTTCAAGAAAACAAAATGTGAGAGTGTTTGCGCACAAATCTACGAAGGTAGCCAGACAGGTTAACAATCAATAAAGCACATGAGATCCTGGGCATCAGAAAGTTGAGGCATTTGGGTGAAAAAAACAGAAAGCTATACTAATAATATAGAAAACATTAGCTCAGCTCCATCTGAAGAATTATGTTTAGGGCACCATAATTTAAAAAGGACACAAAGGCTTTGGAGGGAATAGTGAAGAGATTTACCAGTGTGGTGACTGTTCCTTTACATAGATACATAGAAGATAGGAGCAGGAGGAGGCCTTTTTGGCCCTTCGAGCCTGCTCCGCCATTCATGACGATTATGGCTGATCATCCAACTCAAAAACCTAATCCTGCTTTCTCCCCATAACCTTTGATCCCATTCGCCCCAAGTGCCGGTTCTTGAGTATATTCAATGTTTTGGCATCAACTACTTCCTGTGGTAATGAATTCCACAGGCTCACCAATCTTTGGATGAAGAAATGTCTCTTTATCCCTGTCCAAAATGGTTTACCCTGAATCCTCAGACTGTGACCCCTGGTTCTGGACCCACCCACCATCGGGAACATCTTCCTTGCATCTACCCTGTCTAGTCCTGTTAGAATTTTATAAGTCTCTATGAGATCCCCCCTCATTCTTCTGAACTCCAGCGAGAACAATCCTAACCTAGTCAATCTCTCCTCATATGCCAGTCTCGCATCCCTGGAATCAGTCTGGTAAACCTTCGCTGCACTCCCTCGAGAGCAAGAACATCCTTCCTCAGAGAAGGAGACCAAAACTGCACACAATATTTTAGGTGTGGCCTCACCAAGGCTCTGTTTAATTGCAGTAACACATCGCTGCTTCTATACTCTATTGCAGCAACACATCCTTGCTCCAGATCATTAATATATATTGTGAATAGCTGGGGTCCCAGCACTGATCCCTGTGGCACCCCACTAGTTACTGCCCTTTTTTGTGAAGACAGAACCAAAGTACGTATTCAATTGCTCAACCATTTCATTGTCCCTTATTACACATTCCCCTGTTTCTGTCTGTAGAGGGTCTACATTTGTCTTTACCAATCTCTTTCTCGTCAGGGTAGCATGGTGGTTAGCATAAATGCTTCACAGCTCCAGGGTCCCAGGTTCGATTCCCGGCTGGGTCACTGTCTGTGTGGAGTCTGCACGTCCTCCCCCTGTGTGCGTGGGTTTCCTCCGGGTGCTCCGGTTTCCTCCCACAGTCCAAAGATGTGCGGGTTAGGTGGATTGGCCATGCTAAATTGCCCGTAGTGTCCTAATAAAAGTAAGGTTAGGGGGGGGGGGGGGTTGTTGGGTTACAGGTGTAGGGTGGATACGTGGGTTTGAGTAGGGTGATCATGGCTCGGCACAACATTGAGGGCCGAAGGGCCTGTTATGTGCTGTACTGTTCTATGTTCTATGTTCTATATCTATAGAACCTCTTAGTGTCAGTCTTTATGTTCCCTGCAAGCTTTCTTTCATACTGGCCTTGTATAACTTAAAATTGAACTCCAGTTCGGACTAGTACCAGTCATTTCGAAGTTTTACTAATTTTTCCTTTAAGAGATTACTTAAACTTGACGGGCTGAATGGCCTCCTTTTGCACGATACTATTCCAAGGCGTTGCCAGGGTTAGGCATGCTGTTCATATTTGGGTGAGTTGAGCACTGATCTACTTCAGATAGTGTCATGTATTACCCCTCATCTGCATACTGGTCTCATGTTAGATAGAGATTTATAGTCTCATGTTCAGTGGAATCCTATGTTCGGTACAGTTATTAATTGGTCGCCTGTTCAATGGCATACTTGTTGTGTACTTAAGCTAAGTAACAAAAGAAGTAGTGTTGACGGGAAGGCATTTTTATGATCAGTGTTATGATTCCAGCTGCTGTTAATATTGGAGAAGTCAGATCCCAGAGTGAAACCCAGCTTGATAGATCCTCATAATTTTCTGAAAATCTGTGGAGGAAAGATATTGAACAAACTCACAGGAGCCTATTGATGAATTTTTAATACAAACAATAAGATATTTTTTAAACATTAAAAGTGAACTATATTGCACCAGACAGAAATGTTGTAAAGATATCAATATAAACACAAGATGATTCAAATTCACATGATTAATTTACTTCAATATTACGATCCCGGACTAGATCCCAATATTTACTAGGATACTGGACAGGAGCATCAATCGCTTTTTTGATATTTGTAAAACTATGAGAAAGGATACTTCACTCCAGGAGAGATTCCATGCACGAATAGGGATATGTTGTATTAAAACAAACTTTATTATTTATAGCATTAAACTACCTTAATATCACAGAAATATAGCTTACAATTACCAATTAAACAATGCTTAACAATAGAATGAGACACTTTAACTTCTAACTCATACCTCCTTTATCTCCAATCAAGCAAAATCCACCACAGGTCAAAAGCCTCTTTTTTGAGTTAGCAAACGCATGATTACTTGCCGTTATCTGGTTAGAAAGTTCTTTGAAAGACTGCTTGGAGAGATAGAAAGATTCTTTCAGTAAACAGGCTGAAAATCAGATTAATGCTGTATCTGACAGCCTTCTGCAAAATCTATTATTCAGCTTCAAGAAAACTAACTAAAAACTCGACCTGCTCCAGAGCTGGCTCCTCCCATTGCTTACATCATCTTTATTCCACTCAAATCCCATGACCTACGTACTTAGGTTTAAACACAATGTGCGGGTTTCTCCGTCCCGCTGCACCATATTTCAGGATTCTCCGTTTCGCTGGCTGGTCAATGGGGTTTCTCATTATGGGGCAGCCCCACACCCTCGGGAAACCCCCGGGCTGCCGGCAAAACGGAGAATCCCTATCACAGAGAATTCAGCCCAATATCTTTAATTATCTACTCCCCAAGGAATCCCCAGAAAACATAACAACATCCCATTAGGCCTATCCTTGTAAACATAAACATAGCCTGACAGAATGAAGACCTCACTTTTATGACCTCCTAAGTGTCCCTTTTGCAGTCACAAAGTCTGTCTGTCTCTTAAACCAGGATTTATAAAAATATAACTGCAACAGATATATACATGCCCTAACCCAGGCTTTTAAAACGTTACTGCAGAAAATACATATAATACAATATATATACCAATTTCTCACATTCATTACACCCATTAGAATCTTTACAGACACAGAAACCAGTGAAGAATTATCATTGGCTTGAAACAAATGCTTCTCTCTTGGGAGTGGCGCACTTTCAAAGTGTTTTCTTCTGGTAAATTTATGAGCATTCATTTGATGCTTTTATTCCAACTGGTATCTTTCCCCTAAATGAACCAAACACCACACTCCAAACTCACCATTTCTTCAACTGCTGCACAAACAAATAATTTCCCTGAACCCTGTCTTCTGGTAGTACTTCTACAAAATTGATCATGTTACTGACTCCTATAATTTATGATTCAGTTAACTACTGTCCTAGTAGACTTATAGTTTTTCTTCTCAGAGAGCTTAAAGCCCCTGTCTTCTCTCTTACCCGAGAAAGAACGTAAAAGGACGTACTGGTGCTGGAGGGTGTGCAGAGGACATTCACTAGGTTAATCCCAGAGCTGAAGGGGTTGGATTATGAGGAGAGGTTGAGTAGACTGGGACTGTACTCATTGGAATTTAGAAGGATGAGGGGGGATCTTATAGAAACATATAAAATTATGAAGGGAATAGATAGGATAGGTGCGGGCAGGTTGTTTCCACTGGCGGGTGAAAGCAGAACTAGGGGGCATAGCCTCAAAATAAGGGGAAGTAGATTTAGGACTGAGGTTAGGAGGAACTTCTTCACCCAAAGGGTTGTGAATCTACACAATTCCTTGCCCAGTGAAGCAGTTGAGGTTCCTTCATTAAATGTTTTTAAGATAGAGATAGATAGTTTTTTGAAAAATAAAGGGATTAAGGGTTATGGTGTTCGGGCCGGAAAGTGGAGCTGAGTCCACAAAAGGTCAGCCATGATCTCATTGAATGGCGGAGCAGGCTCGAGGGGCCAGATGGCCTACTCCTGCTCCTAGTTCTTATGTTCTTATGTTCTCTCTGACATACACACTGAATACTATCTCTCTCAACTCCTACCCTTTTTCCCTGTGTCTATGACACTGGATCACAGTCGCGAGGCAATAGTAAAGTTTTTCTTCAGTTTTACTTCAGAATCACTGAACTTTCAACTCCATTCAACCCATCTCATTAAAATCAAGGGTTGAAAAACCGCATTAAAATGCATACATACATATAAAAATACCTGAAACTTCTTAACCACAGATCTATCCAGACTCCCAGGCACCAAGGTACATAAACAAAATCTGAATGAAACTCAGGCTGGAATGCATTGTCTGAAAGAGTTGTGGAAGCAGTGTAGATAATAATTTGCAGTGCGGAATGGATAAATACCTGAAGGGAAAAGCTTGTAGGGTTGTGAGGAAAAAGCAGAGAGTGGGATGACTTGGATAGTACTTTCAAAGAGCCAGCACAGTACGATGGGTCGAATGGCCTCAGTCTGCATTATGTCATTCTAGGAAGAAAATTCAGGGTAATGAAAGAGGTAGAGGCACTGATTACATGGATACCAGGGGGAGCCTGCCAAGTGAGAACACATAGAGATTAGAAGAGAAGTTAACAAAAAACAATTAGGAGGGCGGAGAGGAACTATTAAAGTGAATGTTCAAGGAACATAAAACAACATAATAAAATATTTTGAAGCACACAAAAGAGGAACATTGAGATGGGAGTAAGTCCACTGAATAATGGATAGGACAAAATCACAGGTAACGAGAGGGAAATTAGAAAAATATTAAATAATTGTTTTACCTCAGTATTTACCAGAGAAACAGACAAATGGGTGTAATATCAGATGATGTAATTGAAAATGAGGCAAGACAATATAAATAAAAACAGGTGAAATATTAGATGAACTAATCAATCTTGAAAACAGGAAAAAAACCTTGATCTGGACAGATAACATTCACAAAATGTTAAAAGAATCTCAGGATGCAGAGGTATTAATTAACATTCTTAATAATTCATTCGAAGAAAGTGTAGTGCCAGAAGACAGGCAGATGTCTGACATTTCACTGATATTTAATAAGGGAAATCAAACAAATCCAGGAACTATAGGCCAGTCAGCTTAACATCATAGAACATAGAACAGTACAGCACAGAACAGGCCCTTCGGCCCTCAATGTTGTGCCGAGCCATGATCACCCTACTCAAACCCACGTATCCACCTATACCCGTAACCCAACAACCCCCCCCTTAACCTTACTTTTATTAGGACACTACGGGCAATTTAGCATGGCCAATCCACCTAACCTAATCAGTAGCAGGAAAAATAATGGAATCCCGACTGAAGGAGAGAATTGAAAATGCACCTAGAAACAAGAAATATAATAATGAATAGCCTGAATAGTCAGCATGGATTTGGGGCCGCAGCCCTGGTGGTGCATTACAGGGAGAGCATTTCTCCAAACACCAGTACTGAGGCAAAGAAGCCAACTACAAGGGAATCGGACCAGCTCTACCCTTCCTGACTGACATCCGGTACAAATAAACAACAATGGGACCGGAACATGGCAACTCTCTAAGAGCTCTTCCCTACAGATCCTCTTCCTACATCTTTTATAAGCATTATTATGGTATATTTTATAATTATTAATTATTACAGTATGTCCTTTGTATTCATGTATGAAACGATCTTCCAGGACTGTACGCAAAACAATATTTGTTACCGTAGTTCGGTACATAATAAATCAATAATCATAATTGACAATAAATCAAATCAAATGAAAAAAGGGAATGTTTTGCTTAATCAATTGGGGGGAATTATTTTGAAGCGGTAACAGAGTAAATAAGAGTAACATGATAATTATAGGTTAACTCTATTTTCAAAATGATACCACATAATTGGCCACCATAATTGGTGTTTGGTAGAGAAATAATTCCTGCACTTCTCTGATCATTGATAGTTCTTTCGAACAGCGGCCATGATGACTTAGCTTGTACATCCTGTGTGCCCATGGTGATTGTACCTTGTGCTTCCAGCATGGCCATGATGACTGTATCCTGTGCTTCCAGCGTGGCCATGATGACTGTAGCCTGTGCTTCCAGTGTGGCCATGATGACTGTAGCCTGTGCTTTCAGTGTGGCCATGATGACTGTAGCCTGTGCTTCCAGTGTGGCCATGAGGAGTGTAGCCTGTGCTTCTAGTGTGGTCATTATGGCTGTAGCTTGTACTTCATGTGCATCCATGATGACTATAGCCTGTGCGTCTAGCATGGCCACAATGACTGTAGCATGTACTTCCTGTGCATCTATGATATTCATTTAAATTCCACCAGCTGCTGTGGTGGGATTTGAACCCATGTCCACAGGGCATTTGCCTAGGCGTGTGGATTAGGACCCAGTGATGTTATAGCTGCACCACAATGACCCCTCTGTGCATCTATGATGACTGTAGCCTGTGCTTCCT
The DNA here is from genome assembly GCF_902713615.1 of Scyliorhinus canicula. Taxonomy (NCBI): domain Eukaryota; kingdom Metazoa; phylum Chordata; class Chondrichthyes; order Carcharhiniformes; family Scyliorhinidae; genus Scyliorhinus; species Scyliorhinus canicula. Next base: position 107,730,288 of record NC_052157.1, on the reverse strand, counting down.
GTGTGTCCATGATGACTGTAGCTTCTGCTTCATGTGCATCCATGATGACTATAGCTTGTGCTTCCTTTGCATCCATGATAACTATAAATTGTGCTTCCAGTGTGTCCATGATGACTGTAGCCTTTGGGATGAATGTAGGAATTCCAGATATATTGCACTATAGGTATTTGATGAAGTAAGGCTTAAAAGCCTGGGTTAGGGTGTGTTTGACTGCTGAAATCATGCTTTAAATGATACTTGGTTTCAAAGACAACAAAGCTTTTGCGAGCCAGAGGTGCAATTAACCATTGTAAACAGCTTGGGCTAATGTAGCTTTGTTTTGATTGAGCGAATTCCCTGGGGAGGTAATTTGTTATCAGCTTGGTGGTTCGATGTAATTTCTGGGTGGACCAAAGGCTTTTTGAGGAAGCATTTTCAGTTCGGTTCTGTTCCGGATGAAGTCAGGTTTTGCTCTCTGCAGTTTAGTTAAAGATCAATTTATAGTCTTTAAAGCGGTGTAGACTTGTCTGAGGACACGGGGGGCTAAAACAAGGCACTTGAAACAGCTTTGGTAGACATACAGCCAGAGTTTCTCCATGGGTCTAGCCAAATTAAATCTTTTCTGTCAAGCAGTGTCAAGCGATCTCTTTTTCAAAGAATAACTCTATAAAGTGAGCATTCCTCTGTGCCATTGGTATTTAAGGCGGATTGAGAACTGAGATGGTTGATTTCCTTGTTGTTTCTTTGGGAATAAGGATAGCAACTAAGGGTATTGTATTCACTGTATGGAGTAGTATTGTTTAAGGGGTAATTGTAAGCTATTTTCTGGGGTGATGTTAAAGATTATCATACAGGGCAGCACGGTGGCGCAGTGGTAACACTGCAGCCTCACAGCGCCGAGGTCCCAGGTTCGATCCTGGCTCTGGGTCACTGTCCGTGTGGAGTTTGCACATTCTCCCCGTGTTTACTTGGGTTTCACCTCCACAACCCAAAAGATGTGCAGGGTAGGTGAATTGGCCACGCTAAACTGCCCCTTAATTGGAAAAATGAATTGGGTACTCTAAATTTATTAAAAAAAAGATTATCATACTGTGTTGGTAATACAGTTTATTTTAATATACCGGGGGCAGGATTCTCCCAGCCCTGAGAATCTCCGCGACTGGGCCACGCCTCCCCGACGCCGGCATGTGATTCTCCGCAGAGCGGAGAATCGGCACGGGTGTGGTTGGCGTGGCGCCGGTCGCGGGCCGCTCTACATGCTCCCCCCCCCTGCACATCCTACCCCTGTGTGCGTGGGTTTCCTCCGGGTGCTCCGGTTTCCTCCCACAGTCCAAAGATGTGCGGGTTAGGTGGATTGGCCATGCTAAATTGCATCGCTATCAGAAGAGGTATCTATGGATCATGATGAGATGAGAAAATACATATTAAGTGCATATGAACTAGTGCCAGATGCCTACAGACAATAGTTTAGAAATCTAAGAAAACAACCAGGTCAGACATACACAGAATTCAAAAGAATGAAACATAGTGGGCGCGATTCTCCGGACTCATGACGCGTCGGAGAATAGCGGGCGGCGCAAATTTTTATGGCCACGCTGGTCCGACTCCCTCCCGCTATTCTCCCCCCCCCCCCACGGCTGCCCCCCAACACGAATCGCTGCTCGCCGTTTTTTTACGGCGAGCAGCGATTCTCCCCTGGCCGATGGGCCGATTTCCAAGGCCTTTACGGCCGTTTTTACGAACTAAAAACACACCTGCTCTCACCGTTCGTAAAAACGGCCGTAAAGTGCCGTTCTGGGAAGTCCCGATAGTGGGCACCGATCGCGGGCAGCGGGTACTTACCCCGCACACTCTTTCTTACTCCACCGCCCCGATGGATCCGTCCGCGGGACTTCTGAGGGGCATAACGGCCTGCACATGCGTGGGTTTCACGCATATGCGTGATGACGTCATCCGCGCATGCGCAGGTTGGAGTCGTCCAATCCGTGCATGCGCGGCTGACGTCATCATACGCGTCAGCCGTCGCTAACTTTGGCGCGCGGGCTTAGCGAAATTCGTTAAGCCCTCGATGCCGGAGTTCACGGCCGCGCGATGCTAGCCCCGACTGGGGAGCAGAATCGGTTCCCGGTCAGGGCCGCGGAGGCTGCCGTCAAACACGGCCGGTTTCACGGCAGCCTTCACGACTCTCCGTATTTGCGGAGAATCGCGCCCAGTAATTTTGTGAATCGATAAGAGCATTAAAAATAGACCAAACTTATGACGCTCTTAGGGAAACGATTATTTTGGAGGATTTTAAAGATTCACTTCCCACAGCAGTGAGAACTCATGTGGAAGAGCAAAGAATGAAACCTGCTAGACTGGCAGCAGAAATGGCAGATTATTTTGAATTAATTCACAAAGCAAAGTCTGATTTCCAACATCAATTTCAATCTGTGAAGGATAGAAACTGTGAAAATTTGAAATTTTCAGGTGGTCAAGGCAAGGGAGGTTTATTTGGTGATGTTAAGGAGAGTGTGCCTCAGATTAAAAAGGAAACCTATGGTGGTGGAAGAGAAATAATAAAACTTGTGTTTTCATTGTAATAAAGTTGGACACATAAAGTCAGAGTGTTGATGGCTTAAGAAAAGTAATGGGAAGATAGCCAGTAGGGTTTATATAAAGGTGGAAGAAAATCATTGTTGCAGTGGAACAGGAGCAACAGAGTAAGTATTAGTATTTTTACCAATTGTAGGTGAACCATTTTAAACAAGGTTTAGTGAGCCTTATCAAATTGAAAGAAAATTGCGTGAGGTGTATTATATTTGATAAGAACACCAGATAGAAGGAAAACTCACAGAGAGTGTCATGTTAATATGCTCAAAAGGCATTTTGATAGAGAAAGAAAGAAGGAGGAGGTATTAATTGTTGTAATTCAGGGAGAAGAGATCAATCATTCCTCAAATTAGATTGGACAATATAGAAGTAATAATAAATTGGGATAAATTATTGAGTTACCTTCCGAAGGAAAAACAAAATGACTCAGAAGAGTTATTTCTTACAGTCTCATAGAGCTGTATGTGGAAATAAATTGGGAAGTGTAAAAGTAATCATGCAGAATATAGATGTAGGAAATGCTATTCTCATTAAACAACATCCATACAGGCTCACTCCACTAAAGTTAGCACAGGTGTGAAAGGAGATTGATAGCATGCTTAAGAATGATATCATCAAAGTGAGTTTCAGCGATTGGAGCTCACCTATTGTGATGGTACCAAAGCCAAATAGAACACAACAATTTTGTGTGGACTATAGAAAAGTCAATTCAGTTATGAAGTCAGATTCGGATACTATTCCCCATCTGGAAGACTGTGTTGAAAAGGTGGGACAAACAAATTTTATTTCAAAACTTGACTAACTTAAAGGATATTAGCAAATACATTTATCAGAAAGGGTGAAGGAAATTTCAGCTTTTGTGACAGCAAATGGTCTGTATCAGTTTAAAGTCATGTCATTTGGAATGAAGGATGTGCCAGCAACATTACGAAGATTAACCAACAGTGTAATTTCCGGACTTAACACTGTTCAGCGGACATTGACAATTTGGTGGTGTTCAGACAGACGTGGAAGGAACATTTGGAACATTTAAAGGAATTATTCAATCATCTACAGGAGGCTGGATTGGTGGTAAACGTGGATAAGAGTGAATTTGTGAAAACTCAAGTTACATTCTTAGGCCATACAATTGGGCATGGTCACATGCCCTATGGAATGTGAAAACAAAGGCTATTAGGGACTTTCTAATACCATCAACAAGGCAAGACGTTCTGGTGTTTCTGGGCATGAGCGGTTTCTACCGGAAATTTGTGCCAAATTTCAGCAAAGTGTTTGCTCCACTGACTGAACTTCTGAAGCAGCACAGGAAATTTCATTGGACGATGGAATGTCAGGAGACATTCGATAATCTAAGAACTGTGTTCACCACCGCACTAGTGTTCATGACATCTAATCATGCCAAACCATTTAATGTGGCAATTGATGTGAGTGATGTGGATGTTGGCGCTGTACTGTTGCAGGAAGTTGGCAAAAGAATCAAAAGGCCTGGTGTTTATTTTTCTCTGAAACTAAATGTTCAGCAAAGGAAATATTCAATCATCGATAAGGAGACATTGAGTTTGGTACTGGTGTTACATTTTGACATTATTGTTGCTATAAGTTCATCGGAGACAATTGTATATACAGGCCATAATCCATTAAGGTTTTTGGAAAATTTAAGGATCGAAATGCAAGACTGTTCAGATGGACTTTATTGTTAAAACCAATTAACTTAAAAATTATACATGTTACAGGAAGAGAAAATGTGATTGCTGATGCTTTATCGTGACTTTGAAGTGTGAGGGGCGGAATTCTCCGCTCCCGGGAAAAATCGGGAAGGCCGGCGTGAGCTCGGCCGAGTTTCACGACAGCCTTGGAGGCCGCTCCTCTCACCGTATTCACCCCCACCCGGGGGGCTAGGAGCGGCGCTCCGCCGGGCGTTGATACTTGCGTTAAGGCGGCGAGCCGAGAATGACGCGACGGCGATGCCTATGTGACGTCAGCCGCTCATGCGCAGGTTGACCGGCTCCAACCCGCGCATGAGCGGCTGACGTCATGACGGCTGACGGCTCAAACCCTCGCATGCGCGGTGGCCGTCTTCCCCTCCGCTGCTCCGTAAGACATGGCGGCTTGATCTTGCAGGGCGGTGGAAGGGAAAGAGTGCGTCGCTTTGAAACGCCGGCCCGACGATGATGGGCACTGATCGCGGGACAGTCCCTCCCGAGCACGGCCGTGGTGCTCACTCCCCTCTCAGCCCCCTACAAGCTTCAAAAGGGCCTTTGGCACCCATGTTCACGACGGCAGTTACCAGGTGTGGTTGCCGCCGTCGTGAAACTGTCGCGAACGGCAGGCCGCTTGGCCCATCCAGCCAGTGTTTCTGCATAGGTCTGACTGGAGTTAGATGTTTTCTCTTCTCAAAGAATAACTCTGTAAATCATAGATTATCATAGAATTTACAGTGCAGAAGGAGGCCATTTGGCCCATCAAGTCTGCACCGGCTCCTGGAAAGAGCACCCTACCCAAGGTCAACACCTCCACCTTATCCCCATAACCCAACTCTAAGGGCAATTTTGGACACTAAGGGCAATTTATCATGGACAATCCACATAACCTGCACATCTTTGGTCTGTGGGAGGAAACCGAAGCACCCGGAGGAAACCCACGCACACACGGGGAGGATGTGCAGACTCCGCACAGACAGTGACCCAAGCTGGAATCGAACCTGGGACCCTGGAGCTGTGAAGCAATTGTGCTATCCACAATGCTACTGTGCTGCCCACTAAAGCGAGTATCTCTCTGTGCCATTGGTATTTAGGATGGATTGACAGCTGAGATGGTTTATTAAGCAATTAAGAGTATTATATTCACTGTGTTGCGCAGCATTGTTTAAGGGGTAAATGTATGCAATTTTCTGGGGTGCTGGTAAAGATTTTAATACTCTGTTATTGATAAAGTTTGCTTTAATATACCATACCCCTATTTCTTTCGGCAATCATACTTGGAGTGAAGTATCTTTTCCTCACAATCTTACAAAATGAAACTAAAATATTGCTGTGGGTCTGGAGTCACATATAGGCCACACCAGGTAAGGACGGCAGATTTCCTTCCATAAAGGACATTAGTGAACCAGATTTTTTTTGCAACAATCGACAATGGCTTCATGGTCATTATTATGCTTGTATTTTTAATTCCAGATTTTTTTTATTGAATTCAAATTCACCATCTGCAAGGTGGGATTTGAACCTGGATACCCAGAACATTACCCTGGGTCACTGGTTTACCAGTCCAGTGACAATACCACTACACCACCGCCTCTCCAGTGTGGACATGATGACTGTAGCCTGTGCTTCCCGAGCGACTCTGACGACTGAAGCCTGTGCTTCTAGTGTGGCCCTGATGACTGTAGTCAGTGCTTCCAGTATGGCCATGATGACTGTAGTCAGTGCTTCCAGTGTGGCCTTGATGACTGTAGTCAGTGCTTCCAGTGTGACCTTGATGACTGTAGTCAGTGCTTCCAGTGTGGCCTTGATGACTGTAGTCAGTGCTTCCAGTGTGGCCTTGATGACTGTAGTCAGTGCTTCCAGTGTTGCCTTGATGACTGTAGTCAGTGCTTCCAGTGTTGCCATAATGACTGTAGCCTATGCTTCCAGTGTGGCCTTGATGACTGTAGCCAGTGCTTCCAGTGTGGCCTTGATGACTGTAGCTTATGCTTCCAGTGTGGCCTTGATGATTGTAGCCTGTGCTTCCAGTGCTATCCTGATAACTGTAGCCTATGCTTCCAGTGCGACTGTGATGGCTTTAGCTTGTGCATCCAGTGCTACCCTGATGACAGTAGCCTGTGCTTCCAGTGCGGCCACAACGATTGTAGTCTGTGCTTCCAGGGTGAACATGATGACTGTAGCCTGTGCTTTCAGTATGAACATGACGTTTGCCTGTGCTTCCAGTGCAACCATGATGACTGTAACTTGTTCCTCCAGTGCAGCCATATGACTCTTGCCTATGTTTCCAGTACGACCATGATGACTGTAGCATGTTCCTCCAGTGCGGCCATATGACTCTAGCCTGTATTTCCAGTGTGTCCATGATGACTGTAGCCTGTGCCTCTAGTTCAGCCATGATGAATTTAGCCTGTGCTTTCAGTGAGGCCAAGGTGTCTCCCACCTGTGCCTCCAGTGCGGCCATAATGACTGCAGCATTTGCTTCCAGTGTGACCGTGATGACTCTAACCTGTGCTGCCAGTGTGACCATGATGACTATAGCCTGTGTTGCCAGTGTGACCATGATGACTGTAGCCAGTGCTGCCAGTGTGACCATGATGGCTGTAGCCTGTGTTGCCAGTGTGACCATGATGGCTGTAGCCTGTGTTGCCAGTGTGACCATGATGACTGTAGCCAGTGCTGCCAGTGTGACCATGATGGCTGTAGCCTGTGTTGCCAGTGTGACCATGATGGCTGTAGCCTGTGCTTCCAGTGTGACCATGATGACTGTAGCCTGTGTTGCCAGTGTGGTCATGATGACTGTAGCCTGTGCTTCCAGTGTGGTCATGATGCCGAGAGCTTGTGCTTATTCGTTCATGGGATGTGGGCTTCACAGACTATCCCAGTAATATTGATTTATTGCCCATCCCTAATTGCCCTTGAAGGGGCAGTTAAGAGTCAACCACATCGCTGTGAGTCTAGAGTCACATGTCGGCCAGACCAGGTAAGGACAGCAGAATTCCTTCCCTAAAGGACATTAGTGAAACAGATGGGTTTTTTACGACAATCGACAATGGCTTCATGTCATCATTAGACTTTTCTTTTAATTCCAGATTTTTAAAATTGAATTCAAATTTCACTATCTGCAGTGGTGGAATTTGAATTGAGCCCCAGAGCATTACTGTGGGCCTCTGGTTTACCAATCCAGTGACAACACCATTGCTCCATCGTCTCCTCAGTGTGGCCATGATGTCTGTAGCCTGTGCTTCTAGTGTGACTGTGATGACTGTAGCCTGTTCTTCCTGTGCTATCCTGATGACAGTAGCCTGTGCTTCCAGTGCGGCCACAACGAACAATAGCCTGTGCTTCTAGTGTGGCTATGGTGACTGTAGCCTGTGCTTGAGTGTGAACATGACGACTGTAGCCTGTGCTTCTAGTGTGGCCATGATGACTGTAGCCTGGGCTTGAGTGTGACCATGATGCCTATAGCCCGTGCTTCCAGTGTGACCATGCTGATTGTAGCTCATTCTTCCAGTGTTGCCATGATGACTGTAGCCCGTGCATCCAGTGTAGCCATGATGACTGTAAATGGTGCTTCCATGCTGCTCTCAGCTCTTTGATGGAAGCTGTTTGTGCTCCAATGGATGTTGTGACATCCGTCATCAGTTGCATCATGTTGGACTCCACAGGTGCTGTTGTTGTTGCGTCTCTTACCTATTGGTGTACAAGATAGACTTTCATCCGCTTCCATAGTTAGTTTTTCCTGGCATACGTGTCTAGTTCGAGAGTTACAGCTTCTGGGGCACCACTCTGCCTCAAGTGCAGCTGACCAGGAGTCTCTCTCTCACTTTCTTTTAATAATCTTTATTCTCACAAGTAGACTTACATTAACAATGCAATGAAGTTACTGTGAAAATCCCCTAGTCGCCACATTCCGGCGCCTGTTCGGGTACACTGAGGGAGAATTCAGAATGTCCAATTCACCTTACAGCACATCTTTCGAGACTTGTGGGAGGAAACCGGTGTACCCAGAGGAAACCCACGCAGACATGGGGAGAACGTGCAGACAGTAACCCAAGCTGTCTTACCACTGTGTTACCGTGCCGTCCATTATTACCGCCTACTATTTGAGTACTGGAAGGATTTTGCAGGTTCATACTCAAGCTGTTTGGCAGCATTGTGATCACGCCTTCCTTGGCCATCAAATCCCAGATGGGACTCGAACCCAGAGCTTCTTGCCCAGAGGCAGGAACACCACCCACTGCGCCACATGACTTCCACTCCACATGCCGATGAACATTTTTTTGAAGGATAGGATGTAAAAACAAAGCAAGTTAAACTCTATAATATCTTGGTTACATAGAACCATATGATTTCTACAATGCAGGAGAAGGCCATTCAGCCCATCAAGTCTGCATTGAGGCCGACTCCCCCACCCTATCTGCGTAACCTAACCTTTGCCTTCTGAAATCCAAACTAGGTTTTTTAAATAACACTGAATTTGTGGAACTCGCTGTCCAATAGTACGGTGGAATCTGAGTCATTAAATGTTTTCAAGGAAGAGATAGATGCTTATGATCTAAAAAAAACAGGTTAAAGGGATATCGGCAATAGGTGTGGAGGTGGATTTGAAACCAGGAGGAGATCAGCCATGATCCGACTGAATGGCGGGGCAGGTTCAAAGGGCTAAATTGCCGACTTCTGCTCCTAATTCTTATGTTCCTATGTAACCAAGGCAAGTAAATGGCATTCAGATGCAGATCAACCATAATCTAACTGAATAGTGGAACAGGCTCGAGGGTCTGAGTGGCCCACTCCTGTTCCCCTGTTTCTATAAAAGGTGAGGGTTTTTACAATCTTACTGCAGCTGCAGGAACAATGAGGAATTTGGCTGCAATCTCAGGTCTCATGCAAAATAATGAAAATTAAGAATTGCTTTCAAATTATCTCATGCCACTTCATGGTTGATGAAGGAGGACAGGGTGATCAGCTAGCACCAGAACAGTTCTGCCGTCCACTGTATGTTCTGGGCCTGGTGCACCAACCTAATTATGTTTCTTCTTAAATATTGGCTGCAGTTCCTGAAAAGCTGCCATTGTATTGACTATTCAATACTCCTTCCCAATATCATACATACAAAGAACAATCGTTCAATCTCCCCACTTCTAAACTTGCTGTTGGGAGGGTGGGGGGAGGATTAATTTCAGCCAGTATTTCTGCCTATTTTTTACAGATGAGTTACAGCACCCAAGTGGGAGTAGTTTGGAGAGATTCTGGGGAGGCATTATAAACGATTGTTCTTTGTATGTATGATATTGGGATGGTGTAAACTCCTGGTTCCCCAAAGTAAGCAAAATTACATAAAGTAGAATAATACATGCATATTATAAAAATAATATTATGTAACATGCACTTAAAGGAACAAATGTAAAAATGAAGCTAACAGCATTAATCTTTCATCATACTGCCCTGGGGAAACACTTTGCAAAGTATTTTAAAGCCATTACCATCTGTTTTTAGAGGATAGAGTCCCTACAGTGCAGAATGAGACCATTTGGCCCATCATGTCTGCACCGACCCTCAGAAGAGCACCCTAACTAGGCCCTTCCCGATCTCCATAGCCCCATCTAACCTGCACATTTTTGGACACTAAGGGGAAATTTTAGCATGGCCAATCGACCTAAACTGCACATCTTTGGATTGTCGGAGGAAACCGGTGCACTCAGGGGAAACCCACACAGGCGTGGGGAAAATGTGCAAACTCCACACAGACTGTACTTCAGGACATGTGACAATAAATCAATCAATCAATCAATCACCCAAGGCTGGAATCGAACCAAGGTCCCTGGCGCTGTGTGGCAGCAGGGCTAACCAGCGTGCCACCGTGCCGCCCTTTGCTGTGAATGAACGGACTGTGTCCAAGTTAAATTTTTCAGAGACTTTCTTCCCTTTGTGGCATTTCTGGTCATTTCTCTGCCTACCTGGAGACCCTTCCTGCTAAATAATATTCCCTGAAGCAGCCAGTAGGCCAGCAGGTGGCCTCCATTACCTGTGCCACACTCAAACCTAGCCCTCAGAGGACAGCTGCAGAAGGACATTGTGAAGCACTTGCTGCTTCTCCCCTTCAGGGGCACCTGGCTTGAGTGATTGACCCTGAGCGGCTGAGGCCTGTTTGAGGAAATTTCCAGGCCAGACAATGTGAAGGCAAAACCCCCAAAATCCACCACAGAGTGTGGCCCCACTACCGTCAAACATTACCCAGCCATCATGTAACCTTGTGTTTGTTCTCAGTGCAGGCAACATAAGCTCGCTGATGAGTCAACTCTCTCCCACCTCAGTGTATGATCAAGAGGAGGACTGATTTAAAACGGCGGAAGGAAATGGCTCTGAGGCACCGCTCATTCGCTCAGCTCAGAAGATGGAGGTTTTATATCTGGTTGCTCTGTGTCCTAATCACCTCTGTCACTCTCCTGATGATTTCTCTGGTCATTCCCGGTAAGTATAAAGTTCTGCTGTCGCTTGCTTTCAGTATGAAAATGGGGTAAGGAGCTCCTCACTTTGAATCTTGAGTTTTGTCATTTTAAGCAAAGTTGCAGAAAATAAATATGTAGCAATGGAGCTGACACCAGTCCAAGAGCTGACTCCTGCTAACTTGATGGTTTTGTTTTTGTTGGTAAAGAATGCATTCTTCACACTTATTGAAAAAGTTCACATTAAAATTAAATTGGTGCTTTTACTTCCATGCAACTCAACCATTAACTCGCCCAGTGGGATATTATTCTCTTCCCAATTTCATTCACCAGAGGATACGGAATCAATGGAGTGGTTTGCTAGGCTACATTTAGAGGTCAGTTAGCTGTGAACTGGTGTGAGAGTGGAGTCACACTTAGGCTAGACAGGGAATGATGACAAGTTCCCTACCTGGAAGGTGAACCAGTTGGGTTTAAAAAAAAACAATCAGACATTTTCATGGTCATTTTATTAACACCAGCTTTTATTGAATTTGAACTTGCGCACTCTGGATTTCCCATTTAGTGTTAGAAATTACTACATTACCATAACCCACGGCAGCACAGTGGGTAGCACTGTTGCTTCTCAGCTCCAGGGTCCCAGGTTTGATTCCCACTTGGGTCACTGTCTGTGCGGAGTCTGCACGTTCTCCACGTGTTTGTGTGGATTTCCTCCGGGTGCTCCGGTTTCCTCCCACAAGTCCCGAAAGACGTGCTGTTAGGTGAAATGGACATTCTGAATTCTCCCTCTGTGTACCCGAACAGGCGCTGGAATGTGGCGACTAAGGGGCTTTTCACAGTAACTTCATTGCAGTGTCAGCCTACTTGTTACAATAATAATAATAATCACTTATTGTCACAAGTAGGCGTCAATGAAGTTACTGTGAAAGCCCCTAGTCGCCACATTCCAGCGCCTGTTCGGGGAGGCCGGTACGGGACAATAAAGATTATTTTAAGAAGATTATTAAAGTAACCCAGATTGCAATGACTAGCAGCTAAATTTGAACTGATTCCTCCTGAGTACCAACCGTTTGAGACAGTGGTCACCTGCTACAATCCTCTTTTTTTTGCCTGTAAATTATTTTTAAAAATATTTTTGACCTTCCCTTTCCATCAGGTGCCTCTGTGCCACGTCGTACCCAGTTTGCCCTAATTTTTGACCTAAGGTTCATATTTCTGGCTCTTTGCGTTCAGAGTCGCAGATACAGTTTGGCCTTTCATAGCCCACATTGCCCTCTACAGTTTCTCACGGAAACTGCAGCCGTCCTGTTATTCTGACAGCGGCAGTTGGTTGAATTGAACATTGAGATGTCAGGGTGAAGAAACAGCCAGAGCAGAGGACTTCCTAATCGGGAAAAAGCAAAAAACCCAATTAACGGCTGAACCTAAAGTCCTACAGCATACTAGGTAACCATAGTCCCAGATGACCATGGGCTGCTTTCCACTTTCAGGGGGAGAGCTGACTGGTGGTGATTTAATCTCAGGAGAGGGGTACGGTTGGGTTGGGGCCTTCATGAAAACCTCAGCCAGTATAAGAATTGAACCCGCGTTGTTGGCCTTGCTTTGCATCATGAACCACCTGTCTAGCCAACTGTGCTAAACCGGCCCCCAGCATGCAGCATTCTGGGAGAGCATTCGGCCCATCGTGGCTGTCGACCCCTTGAAAGACCTGTCCTAATAATCCCTCTCTCCTGCTCGTTCCCCGTTGCCCTCTTCCGACACTGAATCTTCTGGAGGTTTCTGCGGCGGCAAACCTCAAGTGGTCTGATGGACCTGGAAAAAGGTGGAGATGGGTCAAGGGTTGGTAGGCAGCGCAGAATGAGCAGGGGCAATGGGGTGCAGTGCCTTGCATTGCTGTGCCAGGGAGAAAGTTAGAGTGGATGATCGGGAGGATCTCTGCTGAAATTCAATTGCAACATTTCATAGAGTGTATAGGCCAGAAAAGTCTGCTGGAAATGGGCGCGATAGTTACAGGAAGATACATTTCACACTGTTACAGGAAACACAGCCAAACACAGAACACGATATATTGTAGAGATAAGCATATCATTGATAAATAGGTGCATTTATCCATAAGGTCTCATTAAGGATTTACGTATTGTCTGTCTCTCCTTTCTCTCAGACATTGAACACATTTCGAAGCGTGAAGTCACAAGTAAGTAGCCTGTTTGTAACTTTGGTCAGAGTTTTATGGTCGCCTGGGGTCTGGAGGGCTGGCTGGGAGGGTTTATTTTTGAGGGGGTTTTAATGAGGCTTAATGATGAGGGGGGGGACACTGGAAGGGTTGGCCAGCCAAGTGGAAGTAGCCTCGTTGCCACGATTTAAACAGGGGCGGTGGGGGGGGGGGGGGGGGGGGGGGGGGGCTGACGATGGCAGGGACCATGCCTCCAGTAGCAGCAATGACAGACCCAAACGGCAAACCTTTAAAATGCAACATTTAATAATTTAATGGGTGTAGAACATAAGCAAGCAGAAAAATACACACACGTACACGACACAAACACACACAGCACATAGACCCAAATTGACGCATTAATGCAGATGCACGCATAGACATGAATACAAATGCATGGATGAACCCCAAAGACACCTGTTTCCACACTTAAGCAATGAGTATGTATGTTTGTATATATCTTAAGTATAATTGTCTTGATTTAGGATGTTAATATAACAAAGTTAATACAGGATGTGCATTGTCTGTTCCAAATTCCCATCCCCAGATTTTTTTATCCAGAGACGAAGGGAATGAGGTGTCTCAGCTCCAGGAGAGAATTGTAACTCGCGGGCTGTGTTGATCTAATAGATCCAGTCACCAGTAAATCTGTACATCAGATCATCATGGGGACTGTTTCCTGGGGTAAATAACAGTTATTCTATGTACATAGGGCGTGAATTTGAGAAGATTAGGGTGAGCCAAGCCATCTGAATAGTACGGTTCTAAGCAAACGCAGGAATACAGAACTGGATGGGAATGCAATGCTCCCATTCCCTGGGGATCCTCATGCTTGGTGCTACAGACAGGATGGGGTTTAACTTAAAACAGCCCTGATTTCTCTTCTGACCACCCATCCATACACAGAAGGGTGTTTTTGATTATTATTTCCCTTTTTGGTGGGGTATTTTGCAACCCCTCAGCTTTGGTGTGAGGGCCATTTCTATTAATAATCCCACAGAGACTCCCGATAGGGTGAACTTAGAGGGTTAGTTTATTCACGCACACTTAAAATGCAGGAGGGGGTGACACGACATAGATGCCTGTGCATTCATACACTAAATGAGGGGTAGGGATAGAGAAAGAAAGATTTACAGGGTATAAATTACAAGAGTCAAAAATTATTGTGCACGATTCCCCGAAAAGATTTCTAAGTGTGATAGCGAACGGATACTGCCTATAGCTTCTCGGCACTGAAACAGCCCTTGCATAGCCAACCCCACTCAGCTCGCAGCCATGGTGCCGAAACCACTGGCCCCAAGGTTTGGAGATGTGGACCTGGGGCGGCTCCTGGATGCGGTCGCGTCCAGGAAGGCTGTCCTGTTCCCCCGAGGTTCCCGGAGGATGTGCCACAGGGCAGCCAGTGCCGCTTGGGACAAAGTGGCAGTGGCCATCAGCTCAGGCAGTGTGACCAAGAGGTCAATGACCTACACCGGGCAGCATAGGTGAGTTGCCACCAACCTCCCTTCCCCCCCCCACTCCGAGACCTTTCCACCCCCACGTGAGCATCCCATCCTCCCAACGCTCCATGTGGCCCCCAACTCTCCCTTCAACCCTCCGCCCCCCCAACCATTCCTTCACCACCACTCCACCACTGTGAGCCACGCATGAGGCTAATGATGCCCTCTCTGTGTCTCCGCAGGAGAAGCTCTCCCACAATTGCTGGCAGAGGCCCCAGAGGTTGATTGTCTGACTGTAGTTGATGACCATCCGGTGCTTCTCCTCAGTCTTGACGACCACCACTTGGGCTGTCCAGGGGTTGGTACTAGCTTCAATGATCCCCTCTCGTAGGAGTTGCTGGACCTCCAACCTGATAAAGGCCCTGTCCCGGGCACTGTATCGCCTGCTCCTAGTGGTGACGGGCTTACAGTCCGGGGTGAGGTTAACGAAGAGCGAGGGTGGGGCGAACTTAAGGGTCGCGAGGCTACAGACGGTGAGGGGGGGGGTCCACCGAACCTTAAAGTAAGACTTTGGAGGTGGCACTGAAAGTCGAGCCCCAGTAATAGGGCAGCGCAGAGATGGGGAAGGTCGTAGAGATTAAAGTTAGTGTACAATACGCCTTGTATCAAAAGAGTCACGACACAGTACCCCCGGATTTCGATGGAATGTGATCCAGAAGCCAGGGAGATTTTCTGGGTCACGGGTAAAATTGGGAGGGAGCAGCGCCTTACCGTATCAAGGGCGAAAATCTCCAACCCCACGCAGGGTCGGAGAATCGCCCGGGGGCGCCGATATTCCCGCTCCCGCCATGTTCAAAATTCTCCCACCCGCCATAAAACGGCGTTCTTCAAATCCCGCCGCCCGCCTCGGAGAACGGCTGGCGCCGGCGGGATGCCATTGTTTTTTTGGGCTTAATTATTCTCCGGCCCAGATGGGCCGAAGTCCCGCCAACGTGGGCACGGGTCACGTCGGCGAAAATCAAAGTTGGTTTATACCGGCGTCAACCATTGATGATGGTTGACGCCGTTCAGTTACCTACATCGAGTGCCGGGGAAGGGGGGGGGGAGGGGTTGTGAAGAGAGAGTGAAATCACTTACATCGCGTGCCGGGGGTGGGGGGGCGGGGTGGGGGTGGGGGGTAGGGAGTAGAGGTAGGGGGGCTAGGGGTAGGGGTAGGGGGGGTTGTTGGGGGTGGGGGGTGTTGGGAAAAGAGAGAGATAAATCACTTATCTCGAGTGCCGGTGGGTTGGGGGGGAGGGTTTGTGAAGAGAGAGTGAAATCACTTACATCGCGTGCCGGGGGTAGGGGGTGGGGGGATAGGGGGTAGAGGTAGGGGGCTAGGGGTAGGGGTAGGGGGGGTTGTTGGGGGTGGGGGGGGTGTTGGGAAGAGAGAGAGATAAATCACTTACCTCGAGTGCCGGTGGGTTGGGGGGGGGGGGGGGGGGGTTTGTGAAGAGAGAGAGTGAAATCACTTACATCGCGTGCCGGGGGGTCGGGGTAGGGGTGGGTGGTCGGGGTAGGGGTAGGTGTAGGGGTGGGGGGTAGGGGTGGGGGTGGGGGGTAGGGGTGGGGGGTAGGGGTAGGGGTGGGGGGTAGGGGTAGGGGGGGGGGGGGGGTAGGGAACTCAAGGTTCTGCAAGATGGCATAATTAAGTTCAAACATTTGGAGTAATAAATAATGAGGATCACCAAGAGTGCAGCAAATTTTTTTCTCTCTCTCTCTCAGATAGGCACGCAGCACAATATACTCGCCATTTAAAAAAAAACAAGGCATTCACATCTATTCCAGCCGTGTTGGTTGCGGACTCTGCCACCCCTACCCCCCCCCCCCCCCCTACACCCCCACCCCCCAACCCCTACCCCCACCCCCACCCACCCCCTACCCCCCAACCCCTACCCCCACCCCCCCACCCACACCCCTACCCCCTACCACCCCTACCCCCCACCACCCCTACCCTCCTACCACCCCTACCCCCCACCACCCCCCCACCACCCCTACCCCCCTACCACCCTACGCCCCCTACCACCCCTACCCCCTACCACCCCTAACCCCCCACCACCCCTACCCCCCCTACCACCCCTACCCCCCCACCAGCCCTACCACCCCTATCCCCCAACGCCGGGCGGCGTTGATGATGTTGCCCGACGTCAACCGACGCGCCACTTCCGCAGCGGGTGAAACTGACGCGTACAGCGTCACTCCGCTGTTGGCCCTTTCGGGACGGGAGATTTCGGGCTGATAAGCGGGCCCCGACGCCGGAGTCACCAGCGCCGTTTTTGCCCACCGGTCAAGGGCGTCACGATGGACTTCGGTGAATTTCGCCCCTGGGTGGATAAAGCTGTCTGTGCTCCTAGAGTCAAAGAGGCAGACCATCTCGTGCCAGTTGATCCGGATGGTCATCGTGGATTTCGTGAGGTGATGAGGTCGAAACTGGTCTAGTGTGATGGAGGCGAGCTTCGGAAGGTGGTGGGTGGGCCGGTCGGAGGTAGCGGTGGCCAGCGTACGACCGGGTGAGCAGGGGTCCCGAGAGGTGACGGAGTTGTTCCAAAATGGCAGCCCCCATGGGCCGCGTGTGGCCGGTGGCATCGAAGGTGGCGTCAAAGATAGAACATAGAACATAGAACATAGAACAGTACAGCACAGAACAGGCCCTTCGGCCCTCGATGTTGTGCCGAGCAATGATCACCCTACTTAAACCCACGTAACCCGTATACCCATAACCCAACAATCCTCCCATTAACCTTACACTACGGGCAATTTAGCATGGCCAATCCACCTAACCCGCACATCTTTGGACTGTGGGAGGAAACCGGAGCACCCGGAGGAAACCCACGCACACACGGGGAGGACGTGCAGACTCCACACAGACAGTGACCCAGCCGGGAATCGAACCTGGGACCCTGGAGCTGTGAAGCATTGATGCTAACCACCATGCTACCGTGAGGTGAAGATGGCGGCTCCCACGGGTCGCACATGGCGGGTGGCAGCGAAGATGGGGGCGGTCCGGACAGACAACAGACAGCGCTGCTGGGCCTAGGAACTTTAGGGACAGGTCGGGCCTGGCAGACTTTGGCGAAGTGGCCTTCCTCCCACACCCGTTGCAAATCGCGTTCCGTGCAGGGCAGTATTGTCTGGGGTGCTTACCCTGGCCGCAAAAGTAGCATTTCGGGCTCCCGGCGTTGGGGGCTGCTGCACGGTACAGGCTTGCGCCGCACGCGAGATGGGTGATGGCGGCGCCCACAACGTCCACGAGGGTGCCGCATGGTCGGAGGTGTAGGCCTCCATGTTCTAGAAAGCCACCTCCAGTGAGTTTGAAAGTTGGACTGTCTCTGGGAGGCCGAGTGTACCCCCTTCTAGCAAGCACTGGCGGATGTAATTGGATTTAATGCCTGCGACATAGGCATCCCAGATCAGCAGCTCCGTATGTTGGACAGCCGATACCGCCTAGCAAGTACAGTTCCGGCCGAGTCCCACAAGGCACTCAGGAATTCAGCTTGTGATTCTCCGGGGCTTTGTCGCCTCGTGGCAAGAAGGTGACTGGCGTACACCTCGTTTACTGCCTTTACGTACTGTCCCTTCAGCAGCATTAGCGCCTCCGTATGCAAGGGGGCGTCTCTGATAAGAAGGAAAACTTGCGGGCTCACCCGTGCATTGAGTATTTGAAGCTTTTGGAGGTCGGTGACGTCGTCGGTGGAGGATCCGAGGTAAGTTTCAAAGCAGCTTAGCCAGTGTTCGAATGTCGCAGTGGCGTCGGCTGCTTGTGAGTCCAGCTCCAGGCAATCAGGCTTGAGTGATGAATTCATCTTAAAAGTTTAGCTTATTAAATTGATGTGCCATCAATTAACACAAGATGAGTAGTGAACGAAACTGTGACTTTAAAAAGCTAAACAGAAAGCCTCCTGGCCATTGATCCCGAACCTGGGCAGGGCCGGAGGTCAGCCATCTTTATACTGAGCCCGAGGGGAGGCGGAGCCATCAGGCAGTGGTTTACCTGCATCTAGCCTCCACTGTGGGCGCTGAGAATTTCCCTGTAGGTCTAGCCAATGTGGTGCATGGTCCGATACTACGATTGCTGAATACTCTGTGTCCACCACCTCTGCTGACAATGTTTTGTCCAATATAAAAAAATCGATACTGGATTATGCCTTGTGCACATGAAAGTAGAATGAATATTCCTTGCTGCTTGGCTTCTCAAATCTCCACGGATCAATCCTTCATGTTTTGCATGGTCCAAAAATTTAGAAAGTATGTTTTTTGATTCCAAAGTCTAAACCATTGATATAAATTATGAACAACATTGGTTCCCTATGAGATCTCACTGCACGACTTTTTTCATACTGAATAGTTGCCCTTTACTCTCTGTTTTTTGCATGCTGGCTATCTGTTCTGCTACTTGCCCCTTGACTCCACATGTGCTGACTTTATTCATTAGTCTATTATGTGGGACATTATTGAAGGTGCTGGAAAGTTAAATATATTGCAGCCACTATGTCACCCTTGTCTACTCTTTCTCTTACCTCTTCAAATAATTCAATGCAGCTAGACAAACAAGGTTTTCCCTTTTGAAATTCTTACTGATGATTAATGATTATCTTTTTGGTTTGTTGATTTTTTTTCCTATTCGCTCCTTTAGTATATCCCCATTATCTTTTCTGGTACCAATGTTAAACTGACAGATCTGTCACTGTCTGGACACTTTCTCCCTTCTTAAATATAGGCAGAACATTAACTATCCACCAGTCCTCTGGTAATATACTTTCCTTGATGAATTATTAGAAACATGTAATACGGGCCGAATATAATTTATCTGTACATCTGAAAACCAAACCCAACCGGAAAGCAAATGTTTTTTGAATGCAGTCAATTTGTATGTTAATAAAGCAATGTAATATTATATTCCAGGTGTAGTAAGTGTTAGCAGTTCAGAAATAGGGGGCTCCAAAAATGGGGCTATGTCCCACGCCAGCGTAAAAACACTGGAGTTGTAATCTGGAGATTCCTTAAAAATATTAGCAGCTATTCTCCTACCTGCAGGGGGCTTGCAGGGCCCCGGAGTGCTTCTCGCAGCTTTAGCTCCGTATATGGGCACCCCGCACTTCCGGTTCCGAGTCTGCGCATGCGCACGGCAGCGGCCTCAAGCGGTCGCGCCGAACGTGATGGCGGACTCAGCCGATGGACCTGGACGAGGAAAGAAGGTCCCAACGATCGGCCCCGTGCCGCCACATATTACACGCCCGATTGTTGCCCTGGCCGCACATAAGGCCCCCCCACCCCGGTACTTGATCCCCCGCCCCCTACCAGGGAGGTCATGGACTGAGTCCGCAGCCGCCAACCGAGGTTCCCGACGGCCACTACGTGGTTAAAACCACGCCGTCGGGAACTTGGCCAGTTTTGCCGGGAGAATCGCGGGGGGTGGGGGGGCCTCTGTCAATGTCCCGCCTACGCTACGATTCTCGCCTAAATTGTGATTCTCCGCCCCCGCGCCGACGTGAACACAGAGAATCCAGCCCAGGTTGTGTGAAAGTAGGCAAATTAAGGGACAACCTCGTATTTGTAAAGTATGGCTAGCTGGAGCTGAGGCTATTATCATGCAAGTAGACTGGCCCCTGGCCCACTGTATGTAAAGTTGGTCTGGAAATATCTGAATACCAAAAGACAATCAGCCCCAAGGGTTTCAGATAAATGGTCGTGCCTCTGTCGTGCCTTTGCTATCCCTTTTCTAGATTCTTTTGAGAACTGCTGAAGCAATCCATCTGGACCACGGGTTTTAGCCTCTTTGAGTTGAATCAGTTTATTTAATATTTCTTTCCTTATGAGTTTAAACACAATTATATTATTTTCAATCTTTATTTTCTGATCGATATCGACCAGATACCGGAGGAGGGATTCTGACCCCGGGGCCGGGTTGGAGAATCGCCGGGCCGGGCACGATTCACGCGACGCCGCCCTGACGCCGGTCCACTGATTCTCGCGGCCCCCCGCGGTGATTCTCCGCACGGGATGGGCCGAGTGGCACCGGTGCCGTTCACATGTGGTCTTACCCGGCGGGACCTCGGCGTCCATCCTGCGGGGGGGGGGCGACATGTTGGTGGGGGGGGGGAGGGGGGATCCGTCTCCAGGTGGCCCTTCGGCAGGCCGGCTTCTCCTGGTGGGGGCCTCTTTTACTCCGCACCGTCCCCTGTAGCTCTCCGCCATGTTGCGTCGGGGCTGACGCGGGAAAGGAAGCTGGCGCGCATGCGCAAATTTGCGCCGACCGCAGCACGCGTTTGCCGCCGGTATCGGCAGCTGGAGCTGCGTGAGTCACTCCAGTGCCGTGCTGGCCCCCTGTCGGGCACTCGCTGCTCCTGGGGGCCTATGATGGCATCAATACTTAGCCTCAGGGTCAGAGAATTCTGCCCCACTTTCTTGGTAAAAACTGAATTCTCCCATGATCTCATCAGCAGCATCAATGGCGAGGGATGGGGGAAGAATTCGGCAGGAGTCCAAAACTTGGTTTCACTTCAGCCTAAATTTCCCACGGGATTGACCGTTAGTGTTGACCATGGTTGGTTGTGCCCTCCACAACCTGGCACAGCAGCGGGGCAGCGTGCTGGACATGGAGGAGGAGGAATAGGTGGCCACCTCCGAAGAGGAGGACAAAGTCAAGGAGGCAATGGACCAGGAGGGGCTGACAGGCAGCAGCGGTGAGGGTCTGACAAGCCTGGAGGGCCAGGAAGGCCCTCATCCTCGCCCGCTTCCCACAGGACATCGCCTCGTCCGTCATTCCTCAGTGACTGAGACATGTTCCACAGCATCTCAGCTATGCCCACCTGAGAATGGGAGACCTCCCCCGGCGACCAGTATGTGCTCTGGGGGGCCTCGGCAATGGTCAACTGAGATTCGGACATCCCCCGCAACGCCTCATCAAGGTCCACCTGGTACTGGGTCACGGCTGAGATACGCCTTGGACACCTCCACTCATGTTGCCGGCATTGTGCACCAAGCTCTCCACTATGGTTGCCATCCTAGCAGTGTTGGCCTCGGTGTCACGCATCGCCGGCGACATTCCCTGCACCTGTAGCCCCTGGGACTCCTCCGATCGACTGTGGACGTCCTGGAGTGTTGCTGGCATTCCCCATTGAATCTCTTGGCCGCACCCTATCAACTACAACTACTCCGGGTAAATCTGGTCCAGAGGCTCAGCATCTGACTGGTACCCAAATGGGACTGTGTGCCACGGTAGGGTGCTCTTTCCGAGGGTCAGTACAGACTTGATGGGCCAAATGGCCTCTTTCTGCGCTGTAGGGATTCTATGATTCTACACGTCGTTCACCATGGGGGCATGGAGTGCTGCTGGTTTGGGTGAGGAGTGAGATGGGGCATATGCGGGGAGGATGGGAAGTATGGGGGAATGGGGATGGGGAGTATGGGGGAGATGGGGAGTATGAGGGGGTGGGCGTGGGGTGGCATGGGCAGCACAGTTGGACTTGGGTAGGCTGGAGCAAGGAACGGTGTCAGGTGCATTGTGGGGGTGGGTGGAGTCGGGAGTCCGGTGCCAACCCATCCTTGGTGGAGGTCGTTCATCCTCTTACAGCATTGGGTGCCGGTCCTCCTGGTAACGCTCCATGAACTGACTGCCACAGCCACTTCCTCCCAGGTAGCATTAGCTGCCCCATGGCTGAACCTCTGAGACCCTCAGGGGAACAGGGCATCCTGTCCGGCCTCTAGCACGTCCAATAATCTGCCCAGGTAACATCCCTGAATCTTGGGGCTGGTCTCCTTGGTGGCATAACTGCGAGCTGTGTGGTGTTGGCTGTGCAGGAGCGGTTTAGGTGCTGCTCTCCCTTGTTAGCGAGGGGCTGGTGAGCGCAGTTCCGGCGAATCAGCCAACGGTACTGTGGTGAATTATACTGTATTGTAATTCACACTGTATTGCATTGTGTTGTATTATGTCCTTGTGGGCTCTGTACGTGAGCCGTTGCGCGGCTCTGCCCATAGGGGGAGATGAGGAGCTTGTACAGGGCTCCACCCTTGGCTCCGCCCATGGCTCTGCCCATGGCCCCTCCCACTACCGGAAGTATAAAGTGCTGCAGCCGTAAGCCCTGCTCTAAGTTCCTCTGGTCGCAGGCTGGGTCAGTTGTAAGACTATTAAAACCACAGTTTACTTCCAATCGTGTGTCTAGTGAATTGATGGTCACATCAATTTAATAGTCTTAGAAAACTTGAAGAAAACTACTATGGAATCAGTCCTCAAACCTGATCGACTAGAACTCGACCTGCAGGCTGCAGAGGCGAAGGAAATCTTCCTACACTGGCTTCGATGTTTCAAGGCCTACCTGGCTGAATCAAGCACATCCGAGACTACAGAGGAGCAGAAACTCAGCCTACTGCACGCACGGGTGAGCCATCGTATCTCTACGCAACTCAATTGTACCACCTCATATACTGAAGCCCTGGCTATACTCGACCGACTGTACATGCGGCCGATTAACGAGGTCCACGCGCGGCACATTTTCACGACTCGCTGCCAGCGCCCCGCAGAGTCGTTAGAAGACTTTCTGCGCGATTTAAAAGCCCTTGCTCGGGACTGTCATTTTCAGGCTGTAACAACCTCCCAACATATGGAACTCGTTGTAGTTGATGTATACGTTGCAGGGCTCAGGTCTAACTATGTCGCCAGCGATTGCTTGAAAAAGGGGCCCAGAACTTGGAGGACACGGTAGAGTTAGCTACGACTATGGAGGTTGCATTCCGCAGTTTGAACTCATTCCTCGCGGACCAAGCAACCCCATCGTGGGCCCCCGACCAGCGACTGCCCCAGGCCTGCGCCGCGGGGCCACCCACCCACTATGGAGCGCCAGCGTGCCATTTTTGTGGCCAGCCCCAACACCCACGGCAGCACTGCCCGGCCCGCAACGCGACCTGCAGCAGCTGCGGTTGCAAAGGACACTATGCCCGAGTATGCCTCGCAAAATCAAAAACTCCAAACTCCCCCACAGTCCAGAGCACTCGCCTCCCAAACTCACAGGCCCGCAGGCCCCGTATTGCTGCGGCGTGTCTGCCGACTCCGCCCCCACCCAACATGTGCGACTCATGGGGGCCGCCATCTTGGCAACCCTCCTCCACGCGGCCGGCCACGTGCGATTCATGGGGGCCGCCATCTTGGACGCCATCTTCCTCGCCGCCTGCCACATGCGATCCATGGGGCGGCCATCTTGGATGCCATCTTCTTCAGCACCCGCCACATGCGATCAACGGGGGCCGCCATCTTGCCCATCAACCGACCCTCACCTCGACGACTACGACCTCAGCGGACAGTCATCACGGGGCCACTCCAGCACAGCTGATCGATCCGCCGACTACCCGCAACTCAACGCAGTCATGTTGGACCATGTGGCGCTAACAATTATACATAAGGCCGAGAGACTGGTACAATAGAGGCTTTATTGCTGTACGATGTTGTCCCTCCATCCGCAAACTGTAGACTGAGGGACTGAGCAGCTCTCATACATATTTATACACAACTCCCTGTGGGCGGAGCTAGCCGGCAGGGGCTGACCGGAGGAACCTGTATTACAGGTACAGGCATACATCCCCCTACTGCAGTACACATGACTCACCTAACTACAGTGGTTATCTCACCACATTCACCCCCTGTAAAAAATGAGTCCGGCGGGGGTGACATGTAACTGTAATATAAAAGAAACTATTTACAAGAGGGTCCAACATGGAAAATCAAGAGTCCATCCGGTTAGTAGGTTACAGGTTGAGCCGAATCGGTGGTCGGACGTTCCGCTGTGATCGGCGTAGCTGTGGTGGTGATGTCGGCACCGGCGGTGATGGCCCCGATGGTGCAGGTGCTGGCGGTGTTGGTGCTGGCAGCTGGCGGGAGGACTCCGAGAGCAAGCCGAAATCTTCCATGTCCTCCAGGGCGGGCAGGGGGATGAGGGATGGACCTGATGGGGACGAAAAGGGGGGCGCTGGGGTTGGCGCAGGAAGGTGTGTGGGCATGGGATCGGCACCTGAGGGAGCCAGGTCCCGGAGCGAGACTGTGTCCTGGCGGCCGTCGGGGAACTCCACGTAGGCATACTGAGGGTTGGCGTGGAGAAGGCGTACCTTGTCCACCAGGGGTTCCGCCTTGTGGTGCCGGACATGCCTACGGAGAAGGACTGGGCCCGGAGTCGTGAGCCAGGTCGGGAGCGACACTCCGGATGTGGACTTCCTGGGGAAGGCAAAAACACGTTCATGGGGTGTACTGTTAGTTGCGGTGCACAGTAGCGACCGAATGGAATGGAACGCATCAGGGAGGACCTGCTGCCAGCGAGCGGCTGGGAGGTTCCTGGACCGTAGGGCCAGCTGGACGGCCCTCCATACCGTCCCGTTCTCCCTCTCTACCTGCCCGTTTCCCCGGGGGTTGTAGCTGGTCGTCCTGCTGGAGGCGATACCCCTGCTGAGCAGGAACTGACGCAGCTCATCGCTCATGAACGAGGATCCCCGGTCACTGTGGATATAGTCGGGGAAACCGAACAGGGCAAAAATGGAATCCAGGGCTTTGATGACGGTGGCAGACGTCATATCCGGGCATGGGATGGCGAAGGGGAACCTAGAAAACTCGTCGACCACACTAAGGATGTAGGTGTTGCGGTCGGTGGAGGGAAGGGGCCCTTTGAAATCCACGCTGAGGCGTTCAAAGGGGCGGGATGCTTTCACCAGGCGCGCGCGATCTGGCCGGTAGAAGTGCGGCTTGCACTCCGCACAGACCTGGCAGTCTCTGGTGACTGTCCGTACTTCCTCGACGGAGTAGGGCAGATTGCGGGCTTTGATCAGATGGTACAAGCGAGTGACCCCCGGATGGCAAAGGCTCTCGTGCAGGGCACGGAGCTGGTTCAATTGTGCGCTGGCACATGTACCTCGGGAGAGGGCGTCTGGGGGCTCGTTGAGCTTGCCGGGGCGATACAAGATCTCGTAGTTAAAGGTGGAGAGCTCGATTCTCCACCGCAAGATTTTGTCGTTCTTGATCTTGCCCCGCTGCGTGTTGTTGAACATGAAGGCTACCGACCGTTGGTCAGTGAGGAGAGTGAATCTCCTGCCGGCCAGGTAATGCCTCCAGTGCCGCACCGCTTCAACGATTGCCTGGGCTTCCTTTTCGACAGAGGAATGCCGAATTTCAGAGGCGTGGAGGGTGCGTGAAAAGAATGCCACGGGTCTGCCGGCCTGATTTAGTGTGGCGGCAAGAGCGACATCTGAAGCGTCGCTCTCTACTTGGAAAGGCAGAGTCTCGTCTACGGCGTGCATCCCCGCCCTGGCTATGTCAGATCGAATGCAGGCGAAGGCCTGTTGTGCCTCGGCCGAGAGGGGAAAATGTCTGGACTGGATAAGTGGCCGGGCCTTGTCTGCGTATTGCGGGACCCACTGGGCGTAATAAGAGAAAAACCCAAGGCAGCGTTTGAGGGCCTTGGGGCAGTGGGGGAGCGGAAGCTCCATGAGGGGGCGCATGCGGTTGGGATCGGGCCCCAGTAGTCCGTTTTGGACTACGTAGCCAAGGATAGCTAAGCGGTCTGTGCGGAACACGCATTTCTCCTTGTTGTACGTGAGATTAAGGAGAGACGCGGTGTGGAGGAATTTATGAAGGTTGGCATCATGGTCCTGCTGGTCATGGCCGCAGATGGTGACATTATCGAGGTACGGGAAGGTGGCCTGCAGCCCGTACCGGTCAACCATTCGGTCCATTTCCCGCTGAAAGACCGAGACCCCATTCGTGACGCCGAAGGGAACCCTCAGAAATTGGTACAGACGACCGTCTGCCTCGAAGGCAGTGTAGGGACGGTCCGATTTACGGATGGGGAGCTGGTGGTAGGCGGATTTCAGGTCAATAGTAGAGAAGACCCGGTACTGTGCAATCTGATTGACCATCTCAGAAATGCGGGGGAGGGGGTACGCGTCGAGCTGCGTGTACCGGTTGATGGTCTGGCTGTAGTCCACGACCATCCTGTGCTTCTCCCCAGTCTTAACCACTACCACCTGGGCTCTCCAAGGGCTGTTGCTGGCCTCGATGATACCCTCCCGAAGCAGCCGCTGGACTTCGGACCTGATGAAGGCCTTGTCCTGGGTGCTGTACCGTCTGCTCCTGGTGGCGACGGGCTTGCAATCCTCAGTCAGATTGGCAAAGAGGGAGGGAGGCTCGACCTTGAGGGTCGCGAGGCCGCAAACGGTGAGGGGAGGTAGGGGTCCGCCGAATTTGAGGGTGAGGCTCTGGAGATTGCACTGGAAATCCAGGCCTAGTAAGAGGGAAGTGCAGAGGTCGGGGAGAATGTACAGACGGAAACGGTCGAAATCTACGCCCTGTACAGTAAGTTTAATCAGGCAGAAACCCCGGATAGGGACAGAGTGGGAACCGGAGGCAAGGGAGATCTGCCGGTCAGCGGGATGGATCGCAAGGGAATAGCGCCTTACCGTGTCTGGGTGGACGAAGCTCTCGGTGCTCCCGGAGTCGATGAGGCAGGAGGTCACATGGCCGTTGACCAGCACCGATGTGGAAGAGGGTGCCAGGCTGCGAGGGCGGGACTGGTCGAGCGTAACGGAGGCGAGCAGTGGTTGGTCGGCGGTTGAGTCCGATGAGTCCGACGCGGAGCGGTAGCGACCCGTGTCCCGTGATGGCGGCCCCTGGAGTCTAGATGTTGGCATCCCCAGCACCTGTGGGTAAAATGGCGGCGTCCATGGAGCGCCCGTCATGGGGTCGGAACAAAATGGCGGCGCCCATGGAACGCACGTGGCGGGGGCGGCAAAAGATGGCGGCGCCCACTGATCGCACGTGGGGTCGGGAGAAGCCGACGGCGGGGCCCATTGAGGGAGCGGCTGAGGCGAGGGGACCTGCGGTGCGATAGCGGCGACCGTCCGGGACTGACACACCGCTGCAAAGTGGCCTTTCTTGCCACAAGTTTTGCAGGTCGCTGTGCGGGCCGGGCAGCGTTGGCGAGGGTGCTTCTGCTGGCCGCAGAAGTAACATCGGGGACCCCCAGGGGGTGCGGTGCGGCGGGCAGCGCAGGCATAGTGCGCGGGGGCGGCTGCTGGGGGGGCCGTTTGCGGGTTCCACGCGGGGTAGGACGGATGGGCCTGGGGGGCCGTTTGTGGGGTCCACGAGGGGTAGGATGGGCGGGCCGAGTGGCTGGCGGAGTAGGTTTGTGCACTACGGGAGGCGGCCGTCATGGAGAGTGCCAGGACCTTTACGGCCGCGAGGTCGGGAGCGACCCCTTCCAGCAGTCGTTGCCGGATGGGGTCCGATGCAATGCCTGTAACAAAGGCATCGCGCATGATTAAATTAGAGTGCTCCGTGGCTGTGAGGGCCCGGCAGTCACAGTCTCGTACCAGAGGTATAAGGGCCCTCCAGAAGTCCTCAATCGACTCACCCGGCTGCTGGATGCGAGTGGAAAGTTGATGCCTCGCAAAGAGAGTGTTCGTCGATGGTGCATAATTCTCCTTGAGCAGTTCTATAGCTGCGGTATAGTCGGTCGCATCTCGAACGAGCGGAAAGACGCTGGAGCTCAGTCTGGAGTGCAGGAGTTGCTTTTTCTGACCCTCCGTCGGGGGAGGGTGTGCTGAAGAGATGTAGGCCTCGAAGACTGCGAGCCAGTGATCAAAGTCTTTTCTGGCGTGAGGCGAGTGTGGATCCAGCTGCAGACAGTCAGGCTTGACTCTGATGTCCATGGTGACTGGGAAATCGTACAGCAATAAATTGTGGCGCTAACAATTATACATAAGGCCGAGAGACTGGTACAATAGAGGCTTTATTGCTGTACGATGTTGTCCCTCCATCCGCAAACTGTAGACTGAGGGACTGAGCAGCTCTCATACATATTTATACACAACTCCCTGTGGGCGGAGCTAGCCGGCAGGGGCTGACCGGAGGAACCTGTATTACAGGTACAGGCATACATCCCCCTACTGCAGTACACATGACTCACCTAACTACAGTGGTTATCTCACCACAGACCAGTCGCGTCCGAAGCACCTCCAGAGCTCGATGATGTCCATTAAAATCAATGGGTACAGGACACTGTGCCTGTTTGACTCCTGGGAGCACCGAGTGCTTCGTACATCCTGACCTGGTAAGATGCTGTTCACTCCCTAGCTTCCCTGCACGGCAAACTATCTTCCTCACCTCGGGCTCACACTCAGTCCACATACAAGGGTGCACCGTCGCGACCCTAACGATTCAGGGCGCCAGCTACTCTAATTTCCAGCTGTACGTACTCCCAGACCTCTGCGCCCCACTCTTACTGGGACTCGACTTCCCATGTAATCTCAAGAGCCTCAGACTCAGCTTCGGCGGACCTCTACCTCCACTCACTATCTGCAGTCTAGCGACATTAAAAATCGACCCCCCTCCATTCTTCGCTAATATCACTTCGAACTGCAAACCCGTAGCCACTCGCAGCAGGTGGTATAGCCTGCAGGACAGGGTATTTATCAGATCTGAGGTCCAGCGGCTCCTAAATGAGGGAATCATAGAGGCCAGTAACAGCCCCTGGAGAGCTCAGGTGGTGGTCGTCAAGACCGGGAAAAAGTTCCGAATGGTGGTTGATTATAGCCAAACCATTAACCGGTTCACGCACCTCGATGCTTACCCCCTCCCCAGAATTGCAGACATGGTTAATCAGATCACCCAGTACCGCATATTCTCCACGGTGGATCTGAAGTCTGCATACCACCAGCTCCCAATCCGCCCGGAGGACCGCCACTTCACAGCGTTCGAGGCAGATGGCCACCTCTTCCATTTCCTCCGGTCCCCTTTGGCGTCACGAATGGGGTCTCGGTGTTCCAACGAACAATGGACCGAATGGTGGACCAGTACGGGCTGCGGGCCACGTTTCCGTACTTGGACAATGTCACCATCTGCGGCCATGATCAGCAGGACCACGACGCCAATCTCCATCGATTTCTCCAAACCGCCCAGAAACTCAATCTCACCTATAATACGGAGAAATGTGTTTTCCGCACGACCAGGCTAGCCATCTTCGGCTATGTCTTGGAAAACGGAGTCCTGGGCCCCGACCCGGACCGTATGCTCTTACAATTCCCTCTCCCTCGTTGTCCCAGGGCCCTCAAGAGGTGCCTGGGAATTTTCTCTTATTACGCCCAGTGAGTCCCCCAGTATGCGGACAAAGCCCGCCCACTATTTAAGATCACACTCTTCCAACAGTCGTCTGAGGCCCGCCAGGCCTTCAACTGCATTAAGGAGGACATCGCCAAAGCCGCCATGCGGGCGGTGGATGAATCCATCCCCTTTCAAATGGAGAGCGACGCCTCAGAGGTCGCTCTCGCTGCCACTCTGAATCAGGCAGGGTGACCAGTCGCCTTCTTCTCCCGAACCCTCTCCGCTTCGGAACTTCGACACTCCTCAGTCGAAAAGGAAGCTCAAGCCATTGTGGAAGCTGTGCGGCACTGGACGCCCTACCTCGCAGGTAGGAGGTTTACCCTCATCACCGACCAAAGATCGGTTGCCTTCATGTTTGACAACTCGCAAAGGGGCAAAATTAAAAATGATAAAATCTTGCGGTGGAGGATCGAACTCTCCACCTATAATTACGATATCGTATATCGACCGGGGAAGCTCAATGAGCTCCCAGATGCCCTGTCCCACGGTACATGCACCAGCGCACCAGACGACCGCCTGAAGGCTATCCACAATGACCTCTGCCACCCGGGGGTCACCCGGATCGCCCTCTACGTCAAAGCCCGAAATCTGCCTTTCTCCACCGAGGAGGTCAAAGCTATCACCAGGGATTGCCCGATCTGCGCGGAGTGCAAACCGCACTTCTATAGACCAGACAAGGCCCACCTGGTAAAGGCTTCCCGGCCCTTTGAACGCCTGAGCATCGATTTCAAAGGGCCACTCCCCTCGACCAATCAAAATGTGTACTTTCTGAACGTCATCGATGAGTTCTTCCCCTTTGCCATCCCGTGCCCCGATATGACCTCCCACACAGTCATTAGAGCCCTGCACAGTGTCTTCACCCTGTTCGGTTTCCCCAGCTACGTACACAGCGACAGGGGTTCGTCCTTTATGAGCGACGATCTGCGTCAGTACCTGCTCAACAAGGGCATCGCCTCGAGCAGGACTACCAGCTACAACCCCAGGGGGAACGGGCAGGTGGAGAGGGAGAACGTGACGGTCTGGAAGACCGTCCTACTGACCATCCGGTCCATGAATCTCCCGACCTCCCATTGGCAGGAGGTCCTCCCCGACGCGCTCCATGCTATTAGGCCCCTCCTGTGCATCGCCACCAACCAGACCCCTCACGAATGACTATTTGTTTTCTCTAGTGGCACTAGCACGGGGGCTTCGCTCCCATCCTGGTTGAGGACACCAGGCCCGGTTCTCCTCCGGAAGCACGTCCGGACACGCATAATAGACCCACTAGTAGAGAGAGTGCTACTGCTTCACTCAAACCCCCAATACGCCTTTATTGAATTCCCCGATGGCCATCAGGACACCGTCTCCCTCCGGGACCTGGCGCCTGCAGGATCCAACACTACCACCACCACCGCCGAGGTACCCCTCACACTACACCCCACCCAACCTCCCATGCCCTGCGCCTCCGCACCTATAGGTTCCCTGCCCACGCTCGGCGCCCCCGCGCCTATCGGTTTCCTGACCATCACGTCGCACGTCGCACCGGTCAGGTATGAAGCTCGGACCAAAACACCCCCGGAATCCGTCCTCGTACCCACACCGATCGTCACCACCCAGCCACTCGAAGAGGCTGCAACCCCGGTGCTCCGCCGATCCCAAAGGACGACTCGGCCACCGTACTGGCTCAACTTGTAGACCCGTCACCCCCGCCGGACTTGATATTTTTACAGGGGGTGAATGTGGTGAATTATACTGTATTGTAATTCACACTGTATTGCATTGCATTGTATTATGCCCTTGTGGGCTCTGTATGTGAGCCGTTGCGCGGCTCTGCCCATAGGGGGAGATGAGGAGCTTGTACAGGGCTCCACCCTTGGCTCCGCCCATGGCACTGCCCATGGCCCCTCCCACTACCGGAAGTATAAAGTGCTGCAGCCGTAAGCCCTGCTCTCAGTTCCTCTGGTCGCAGGCTGGCTCAGTTGTAAGACTATTAAAACCACAGTTTACTTCCAATCGTGTCTCTAGTGAATTGATGGTCACATCAGGTACCATGATTTGCAGCCAGAAACCCGTGGGGCCTTGTTAGGTGGACCAATTAACTTTTATAGTGGTGACGTCCTCATCAGTCCGAGCGGATGCCGATCGCGGCAGTTCCACTCGCTACCACAATGTTTTGGTTAAATGGCGCCCAATGTGTTTTTGTGATGTTGGTTGAAGGATAAACAATGGCCAGCTAGCACACCATCCCAATTCTGCTTCAAAACAGTGCAAGAGGATCTTTTACACCTCCCTGAGAGGTAGATGGGGCATGTTCAACACCTCAGGGTAAAAACAGCAGCTCTGACAAGTGCAGCACTGACAAAACACTGCACTGGTGTGTCTACCTAGGTTTGGGTGCACAGGTTCTGGTGTGGGATTTCAACCCTCACCCTTCAGACTCTGAGGTTAATGGAGCCACACCTGACACTATTAAAGTCTGGATGTGGCAGAATTCCCATTTGGTAGGTTTGTTTCTCGGAGAGGGATCAATCCTTGACATTCTCAGTGGGTGAGACTTCCTATTTGCTGTGAAATTGGAACATTACCCTTTAGATCTCAAAAGATTGGCTTTGATTACAATCAGTATGAAACTTGGATAGTTTTTCTAATGGCTGACCAATCTGCTGCTGCAATTCCACTTCCTGGGAGAGAAGTGGAAAATCTGCTCCTTCAACTGAAGGCAAATGTTAACATTGGAACGAGTCAGGCAAGGGAACAAAATGGCAGTTCAATCCTTATTGCGTCAGCCTTGATCAGAAAACCTGTGCATTGTTTTTAATGACAGTATTTACAATTGCTGCGATTTTGCATCCTTTTTCACCGTGAGCGCAAACCGCGACGTGGGTGAGATTTCACGAGAGTCAGAAAACGAGAATGTCGCCGGCCCTTCGCAGGCGATGTAACGAGGTTTCCACCCAGGAATGGGGGAAAACACATTTCAATAAATATTATTGAATTAGTGGCTCCTCGTCATATCAAGCCCCACATTTGGAATGCATCACATTGACGAAGTTTACAACTGCTTTTCAGAAATGGGAACCAAGATGAATCTGCGGTGGGCGGTTCATAGGTAAGTATAACTCCCGGAGGGAGGGAGACATTCCCAGGTAGTACCCTGCCACTGCCCTCTGGGGATTGTGCGTGGGGGGCGCCCTCTGGCAAACCCAATGCGGGGGTTCCTCTTTTAAGTTGGGAGGGGTTCCCTTGTGCGTGTGAGAGGAGGGGCTGTCCCCCGGTGTCTGTGGCGGAGGGATTCCTGTGGTTTCTGTCAGAGATTGGGCCGTCCTTTAATCTCAGGGTTCCCTTTCTCCAGCCCTGCCCCACCAGCATGGCAGAGTGGGCCACGCCAGCAGATTCTTTCTCCATAGAGTTCAGGATTATCTGGGGAGAAAACCCGGCTGTGAGCCTGCGAGCTCCATGTCAGATTTCCCGCCTCAGCCAGCGCGCAGAGAATGGAAAGTTCCGTCCAATATTTCTGAATCGGAATAAATATCTGGTTTGTATCAAATGTTCCTG
This sequence comes from Scyliorhinus canicula, assembly GCF_902713615.1. Classification (NCBI taxonomy): domain Eukaryota; kingdom Metazoa; phylum Chordata; class Chondrichthyes; order Carcharhiniformes; family Scyliorhinidae; genus Scyliorhinus; species Scyliorhinus canicula. Next base: position 107,697,214 of record NC_052157.1, on the reverse strand, counting down.
ACAGATTAGTGAGTTTGAGATCAATTTGAGGACAGATTTGCTTCCAGGGCTATTTTAAGGCTCCCTTACCAACAAATCATTACTTGTAATAAGCACAATTTATGTAACTATCTTTGTCCACCAGTTCGGGGAGAAATGCATCATCTTTTTTAAGAAGCTCCAGCAAACGGGTTAATATTCTGTTAAACCATGGGCAGCAAGGTGGTGCAGTGGTTAGCACTGTTGATTCACAGCACTGAGGTCCGAGGTTCGATCCCGGCTCTGGGTCACTGTCCATGTGGAGTTTGCACATTCTCCTCTGTCTACCTGGGTCTCATCCCCACACCCCAAAGATGTGCAAGATAGGTGGATCACGCTAAATTGCCCCTTAATTGGAAAAAAGAATAATTGGGTACTTTAAATTGATAATAAATAAATAAAAACAAAGTTTTCCCTTCACTTACCAACAAGATTTTTCTTTCCGTTCCCTTGACGCCAGGTCAACATTCATCCTACAACCAACATTACTGAAAGAGATTGGGGTGAGTTCTCTGCTGGCAGGATTCTCTCTTCCCCTGGCAGTGCATTCCCGGTTTTCGGTGGAATGGCGTTGCTAGAATGGGACATCCCATTGGCCAGCAGAAGGCGGCAGAAATAAGAATCCCTCTGCCAGCGACGGCTCAACGCCGAGGAACACTCGGCTGGGGAGGCAGAGAATTCACCCCATTGTCTGGTTGTTACCACGTTGTTGGTTGTCGGAGCTCGTTGTGAACAAATTAGCTGCCACATTTCCAATACTGCTGCATACTTCAAAAGTGGTTCATTGGTTGTGAAACACATGGCGTTGCCCTAAGCTTAGTAAAGGCGGTACTTAACTGTGAAATAAAAACAGAAAGTGCTGGAAAAACCCAACAGGCTTGGCAGCATCCGTGGAGAGAGCAAAACAGAGTTAACGCTTTGAGTCCAAGATGACTCTTTCTTGAGCTTTCTTTTCATTGTGCAACACGCTTATTGGATATGTGTGTGGGGAAGGGATACTGAAACGTTTGAGAAACGTTTTTTTTAAAGAAAATCAACAGTTTTCACAATGTTTTTGTATTCTGATCCCAGCAGTCCGCTTGGTGAATGGGCGGAATCCATGCCAAGGGCTTTTGGAAATCGTTTACAATGGAACTTGGGGGACAGTGTGCGATGATGACTGGGACATTGTCGACGCCAACGTGGTTTGCCACCAGCTCGGATGTGGGCGTGCCCTCTCGGTGGCAGGAAATTTGCCCTTTGGCAGAGGGACGGGTACAATCCTGCTGGACAATGTGGATTGCAAAGGGACAGAGTCTTCACTGAGCGAGTGTGGCAGCTTGGGCTGGGCCATCCACAACTGCAACCATTATGAGGATGTGGCGGTCATATGCAACGGTACACAATTTAGTTTTAATCTGAGACTTGAGCACTTGCTTACACTGGTAATTCCCTTAACAATCCGATCAATATAATTTACCCCAGCGGTAAACAGCGCCTGTGCCAAATCTTCGGCAGGGGTGAGTAAATTGACCCCCCCTCAATGTTGTAATCTTAATTTCCATTTTGACGGGCAATTCCATGTTTACTCCGGTGTTCCTTTTCCTCTCCACGTTCCCACCCTGCCTCCCAAAATATGTGGCATGTTCTGGGACACAGGGTTAAAGAAAGTGGAAAGCTGCATAGCCCCGGTAGACGCCTGCAAATGCATTGCTGGTGTCGAAGATCCCAGCTGAGTCAGGCTGGAATACTTGAATATGATGTCAAGTGAAGAAGCACAAACGGTTCTCCTGGCAGGAGGGTTGGTAACCAGCCTACCCATGTTTCAGATAATTGGCAAAAAAACAGAGGGGTAAGGAGTATTTTATTTATGCAGCGAGTTGTCGCGATCTGGAAGGTACCGCCTGAAAGGGCAATAGAAACAGATCCAATAATAACTTTCAAAAGGGATTGGATAAATATTCAGTAAGGAATATCCTTGCAGCGGAAGTGAGGGAGTGGGGCGAATGGGATATCTCCTTCAAAGGTCCAGCACAGATATGATTGGCTGAATTATCTGCTGTGCTGAAAACCTTTAGGATGAATGACTTGGAAATGAATAATGTCACAATACATCAAGTGCCATTTTGTGGCGGTTTTGTCGAACGTCCAACTAATAGGAAGAACACTCTAAGGAAACTTGGCATTGGGGTTAACAAGCTGTGCTCAGCTTTCCTTCAGGGCATGGGAGGGCTGGAGGTCAGTTGGCAGCTGTGCCCTGGCAGTAAACCAGAGGCTGCTGGGCAGTTGCCCAGTTGCAAGCCCGTTGGGCTCATCTAAACGTTTGACTTTGACTAGGGGCGGCACAGTGGCACAATGGTTAGCACTGCTGCCTGCGAGTTCAATTCCGGCCTTGGGCAACTGTCTGCATGGAGTTTGCAATTTCTCCCCGTGTCTCTGTGGGTTTCCTCCGGATGCTCCAGTTCTTTCTCAGAGTCCAAAGGATGTGCAGGTTAGGTGGATTGGCCAAGCTAAATTGACTAAGGTCTCCAAAGGTGGGCTGGGGTTATGGGGATAGGGCGGGGTTGTGGGCCTCGGTAGGGTTTACTTTCAGAGGGTCAGTGCAGGCGCGATGGTCTGAATGGCCTTCTTCTGCACTAGAGGGATTAAATGATTCCCCTTGCTTGATTTTCTGTGACCACCCGTTTTGCATGCAGCATTCCCGTCCGACAATCATCCAGCCAAACAAGTTGAAAATTCAACTATGTTCAATGGGACCAGCTGTCTGACCTTTGCTCGAATGAGGAAAGAGTAACTGTCCCTGTGGGTCCTCTCAACAGTGGGCCATCTGGTCAGAATGATGGATGTACGTGACACTGAAACTGGTTATTCTGGTAATGGGGCAAGTTTATTAATCCTGTCTGGAGTTATATGATGGGTTTGGCAGCTATATAAATGAGCCAATGCCAATAACAGTGTTTTTATTTACTGTATTTCCTGTATTGTGTGCATACTTTACATTCTGGTATCTGATCACACATGGCAAAAAGATAGCCGCGTCTGTTATTTTCTAAGGTATTCTGTTAGTCTCCTGCTGGAGTTACATTGTGAGCCTGGTTAGAATCACTATAGAATTGCAGGATCCAATGTACTTTCTTTAAAGGCCTTGTGATCATACCTGGGGTAAAGTGATCCAGTATGGGCTGAAGATCAGGTAGGACCTAGTTGCTGAGGGCAATCATATAGACAGTCCAGCTTTTAGAGAATCTGTCCACTGTCTGGAACTGGATGGCTTTATGACTGGTGTTTTGTGACTTAATACTTAATACTGGTACCTCAGTAAAGTACCAGCAGGGGCCTGGATTAGTTCATTTCCCCGTCTGCAGTCTCACAGTGACTGCGACACGGAAAATAGATTGCTTTTCACATTTTTCCCCTCCCTCACCACCTTCAACTCGTCTCTTCAACTTTAGTGAATCTCCATTCATAATGCCATCACCCCCTCACCCCCCCCCTACTCCCACATAGGGTCCAGTATTGGTGCCTTCAGTGGTGATTGCTAATACTGTCATCGCCAGGCCTGAGATCTTTCAGCTGGCCCTGGGAAGGGCAGAACCTCTGACTGTGCCCTCCCATTGGTGCCCTGATGTCAGGAAGGAGGCAGGCCCAGAAGGGTGACATCACCTATCAGCATTCCCAGAAGGAAAAAAACAGTAAAATGGGGAAATAAGAATACTAATCTGAATTGCTTTTTCCTTCTGGGGTTCCTCGGACTCTGCACCTTTTCCTGCAGGGTCATGGCACAAATATCAAAGGAGTGGGCGGAAGTGGGAAACTCGAGTCGTTTCCAGGCTACGGGAAATGCCTGAAGACATTAACAGGAAAACTTTAAACTTTATGAAAAGGATCTGGTTAACAGGGTTACCTAATGAAGCCCATAACACTTCCTCCCAGAACTAGTTATTTAAATGACCGCCACCCCAGGCACTCACTCTGAGTCAGGAATGCCAGGCGACAGTGGATTGCAACTCCTGCTCCACCACAGTCACTGCCAGACAGCCAGATTGTCGATCTTCCATCCCCCACGAGAGTCCGTCAAACAACAAGATGGGCACTGAGGGTAAATCAACTCCGTGTCAAAGCTTCTCTTCACTGGATTATCCATGGTGCGATGTTAACTGATCTTTCTGCCTCTAGATTTCAGCTCCACACCAATCAACCCGATAAATATAAGCCAAGTATCTGCCTGGGAATACAAACAAGGTAATACTCATAACAATAATTCCACTGTCAGCATGTTTATTACCTTGTGTAGTGATCTAGCTGCACGATTACAATGCAATGAGATTGAGAACAGAGACTGCCAATGTCCTTCGAAGTGAAAGTGTCGGCCAGGTTGGACATTAACAGCATCCAGAGCAAAGTCTAATTCCAGGCTCCAGAAATAAATCCACTTAACACTCCATTATGAACTGCTGCAGACCTGGTTATAGGTTGGCATTCTCTTCCTCCATGGTCAAGGGTTTTTGCATTGTGAGCTGTGGAGAAGACACTAAAAATGCCAGATGTCCTTGTGAGATGTCCTGCTAAGCGTCTCTCAATCAAAGCATCTGAACTGTTGACCACACTGCCAGTGTTTTGGTCTGTAATGACCCTGCTATCATAGGCTTTCTGGGCACATGCTCCATTTATGGCAATAGGGCAGATTTCTGACAATGCGTCATTATCCTGTGGCAGACTAACCAAACTCCGTGAGCCAATGTACTTGGAAAAGAATGAATGAAAAATAAAGTGGTTGACTTTATTATTAGTGGATTGGTGTGTCTTTCACTGGGTCCCTGTGCTGATTAGAGATTTTCAGGTCACATGGGGGTGCATGTGAATGGAAATTCCCAGGCTGGAGAAGAGGAAAGGGGACAGGGGAGGTGGAAGAGGGAGGAGAGGACTGAATTTCCTGGTGAGTGTGCTTAACCATCCAGAGTCGGTTAGCTCAGTTGTCTGGACGGCTGGTTCGCGATGTGGATCGATGCCAACAGCGTGGGTTCAATTCCCGTACTGGTTGATGTTATCCATGAAGGCTCCGCCTTCTCATCCTTGCCCTCATCTGAGCTATGGTGACCCTCAGGTTAAATCACCACCAGTCAGCTCTCTCCCAAAAGGGGAGAGCAGCCTATGGTGCTCTGGGACTATGGTGACTTTCATTCACAAATAGAGAAATAGATAGAGAAATACAGCACAGAACAGGCCCTTCGGCCCACGATGTTGTGCCGAACTTTTGTCCTAGGTTAATCATAGAATTTTGGATGCTGTATGGGTGTGGTATTGGGCAACATGGTAGCACAGCGGTTAGCACAGTTGCTTCACAGCGCCAGGGTCCCATCTTCGATTCCTGGCTTGGGTCAGTGTCTGTGCGGAGTCTGCATGTTCTCCCAGTGTCTGCATGGGTATCCTCCGGGTGCTCCGGTTTCCTCCCACAGTCCAAAGATTTGCAGGTTAGGTGGATTGGCCAGGCTAAATTACCCTTAGTGTCCAAAAATGGTTTGGAGGGATTACTGGGTTACGGGGATCGGGGGGAGGTGTGGGGCTGAAGTGGGGTGCTCTTTCCAAGGGCCAGTACAGACTCTATGGGTCGAATGGCCTCCTTCTGCCCTGTAAATTCTATGATTCTGTATGAATAAACACTGGGACCCATGGGTTCATACTGCAGAGAGGAGCTAGTGTCCATTAGAGGTGAGAAAAGAAGAAAGATAAATCACCATTTCTGTTTAAAATATTGCTGTTCCTCTAGTTTTTGAATTGAAATGTGCTTTAATCTTCAGCCATTAAGTTATCCTGTTTGAACTTGGTTGGTTCCCATGATGTTCTGACAATCCACAGTTTCTGGGCCAGTTGTTGTGGCTGGGAATGTCCTCAGAGCTGCCCCAACGCCTGCTCCTGCTCTGTCACTGTAACTAAGGTGGAAACCCTCCTTACGGGTTCACACTGCTGGCTAAGTTACGGTGGTAGGGCCCTTGCATGTCTGAGGAAATTTCCAATGGAAATTAATTCTGCACCAATTCCCCTAATGGTTCAATTGGAAATTGACAACCTGCTTTGCGTTGAGTTTGCTGATCTTGGACACGATAATGTTGAGGGGGCCATTGTTAACCTCTGTCTTGCTCAATTACGGAGGATCAACATCCCAGATTTCCATTCTTGATCACTACAAAGGGACTCATGCAGATAGCCTGTAATGTTTGGATGTTAGGTTTGGCCAGATGTCATTGCCTCCCATAGGCAGATAGACCTACCATCAATCATTGTTCAAACTTATGCACTAGCAGCCCAAGGCAGGCAGCCCAAGACACCACTGTCCAGCAGCAGTGAACCACTGCAAGGGGGAGGGGAAGAGAAAATGTATTGGGAAAATCCATGTACAGCAGAACAGGACTGTCTGCTTTCCTGCTTGAAGTTCTGGTTCTGATGATATACCTGCACACTGAACTACATAAGCTATTCAATGAAATAGAGAACACGCCCCCACTCCAATCTATTACAAGAATCATAATAATAATATCAAATCTCTAAATTGTACAAATGTAAATTAATTTCATCTTTTGGAAATTAACCATCTCTTCTCCTGACAGGGGAGGGCAATATCCGTTTAGTCAATGGCTACAACTCCTGTCAAGGCAGAGTGGAGATAAAGTACAGAGGACAGTGGGGAACTATTTGTGATGATGACTGGGGCATGAGTGATGCCAAAGTTGTGTGCCAGCAGATGGGCTGTGGCACGCCGATATCCTCCACCACCAATTCGTATTTCGGATATGGAAAGGGGCTGATTCTGTTGGACAACGTCAACTGTGACGGGAGTGAGCCCTCGCTGCTGAGCTGTCACAGTCTGGGATGGGGTGTGCACAACTGTGGGCATCATGAAGATGCAGGAGTCATCTGTGCAGGTAACCTTTTTCTCAAAACCTTCTGGATCTTGGTAATTTGTATAGCAAGCAGTCATTTAATCTATCCACTGCCCCTCACCGACAAAAAAAATGCTTGTTTCTTTTCTCTCCAGCCAAATTAATATGGTTCCCCGATATGTTGTTGAGTAAATGTGTCCCCAAAGTACAAAGCATGCTGATTATCACTAAATACAATGTCAAATGTTAAGAACTAAATGCATTATGTGGTACGTTTGGGCGGCACAGTGGTGCAGTGGTTAGCACTGCTTCCTCACGGCGTTGAGGAGCCGGGTTCGATCCTGATCCTGGGTCACTGTCCACGTAGAGTTTGCACGTTCTCCACGTGTCTGCGTGGGTCTCACCGCCACAACCCAAATGATAGAACATAGAACATTACGGCGCAGTACAGGCCCTTCGGCCCTCGATGTTGCGCCGACCTGTAAAACCCCTCTTAAGCCCATCTACACTATTCCCTTATCGTCCATATGTCTATCCAATGACCATTTGAATGCCCTTAGTGTTGGCGAGTCCACTATTGTTTCAGGCAGGGCATTCCACGCCCTTACTACTCTCTGAGTAAAGAACCTACCCCTGACATCTGTCCTATATCTATTTCCCCTCAATTTAAAGCTATGTCCCCTCGTGCTAGACATCACCATCCGAGGAAAAAGGCTCTCACTGTCCACCCTATATAATCCTCTGATCATCTTGTATGCCTCAATGAAGTCACCTCTTAACCTTCTTCTCTCTAACGAAAACAGCCTTAAGTCCCTCAGCCTTTCCTCATAAGATCTTCCCTCCATACCAGGCAACATCCTGGTAAATATCCTCTGCACCCTTTCCAATGCTTCCACATCCTTCCTACAATGCGGCAACCAGAACTACATGCAATACTCCAAATGCGGCCGCACCAGAGTTTTGTACAACTGCAACATGACCTCATGGCTCCGAAACACAATTCCTCTACCAATAAAAGCTAACACACCATGCGCCTTCCTAACAACCCTCTCAACCTGGGTGGCAACTTTCAGTGATCTATGTACATGGACACCGAGATCTCTCTGCTCATCGACACGACCAAGATTCTTACCATTAGCCCAGTACTCTGCCTTTCTGTTATTCCTTCCCAAATGAATCACCTCACACTTTTGTGCATTAAACTCCATTTGCCACCTGTCAGCCCAGCTCTGCAGCTTATCTATGTCCCTCTGTAACTTGTAACATCCTTCTGCACTGTCCACAACTCCACCGACTTTAGTGTCATCTGCAAATTTACTCACCCATCCTTCTACGCCCTCCTCCAGGTCATTTATAAAAATGACAAACAGCAGTGGCCCCAAAACAGATCCTTGTGGTACACCACTAGTAACTGGACTCCAGTCTGAACATTTCCCGTCAACCACCACTCTTTGTCTTCTTCCAGCTAGCCAATTTCTAATCCAAACTGCTAAATCACCCTGAATCCCATGCCTCCGTATTTTCTGCAATAGCCTACCGTGGGGAACCTTATCAAATGCTTTACTGAAATCCATATACACCACATCAACTGCTTTACCCTCAACCACCTGTTTGGTCACCTTCTCAAAGAACTCAATGAGGTTTGTGAGGGACGACCTACCCTTCACAAAACCGTGTTGACTATCTCTAATCAAATTATTCCTTTCCAGATGATTATACATCCTAAGGCTCACTGGTCTATAGTTACCGGGGTTGTCTCTACTCCCCTTCTTGAACAAGGGGACAACATTTACTATCCTCCAGTCTTCTGGCACTATTCCTGTAGACAAAGATGACTTGAAGATAGAACATAGAACATAGAACAGTACAGCACAGAACAGGCCCTTCGGCCCTCAATGTTGTGCCGAGCCATGATCACCCTACTCAAACCCACCCTATACCCGTAACCCAACAACCTCCCCCTTAACCCTACTTTTATTAGGACACTACGGGCAATTTAGCATGGCCAATCCACCTAACCCGCACATCTTTGGACTGTGGGAGGAAACCGGAGCACCCGGAGGAAACCCACGCACACAGGGGGAGGACGTGCAGACTCCACACAGACAGTGACCCAGCCGGGAATCGAACCTGGGACCCTGGAGCTGTGAAGCATTTATGCTAACCACCATGCTACCCTGCTGCCCCAAAGGGAGGGAAATAGCTGCCTGATGCACTGCTTAAGATCAAAGCCAAAGGCTCAGCAATCTCCTCCCTAGCTTCCCAGAGAATCCTAGGATAAATCCCATCCGGTAGGGTAGGTCAATTGGCCATGCTAAATTGCCCCTTAATTGGAAATAAAAGAATTAGGTACTCTAAATTTATTTCAAAAAAATATATGGGGCGCGATTCTCCGCTCCCCACGCCGGGTGGGAGAATCACTGGAGGGCCGCTCTGGCACCCCCCGCGATTCTCCCACCCCCGCTCGGAGTATCGCCGCTCACCGTTTTTCCCGCCGACCGCCGATTCTCCGGCCTGGATGGGCCGAACGGCCTGACAACCCCGATGGGTTCATGCCGGCAGCAACCACACCTGGTCAATGCGGGGGGATTGGGGTATGAGGGAAAAGGTGGAGGGTGGGGGGGATTGGAGGGGTGAGAGAATAGGGGTGAGGGAGGGAGATTGGGGGAGGGGAAGGGGATTGAGGGGTAGGGAGGGAAATAGGGGGGGTAGGCAAAAGGTGGGGGGTTGACCTGATGGACACAGCCTCGTCCCAGGAGAATCTGCAGATTATTAGGGCCTCCCTGGTTCTCCTGGCATGTCAGACCCTTGCCTCCGCTTGTCCTCCATCTCCTGGCTCCTCTTCGAGCTCATCCTCCAGTCCCTCCTGGACCACCTCTTTCTCCTCAGATGAGGCTGCATATTCCTCCGTCTGCTCCTGCTCTCCCTCCACCATGTCGCCCCACTGCTGTGCTAGATTTTGGAGGGCACAGCAGACCACCACAAAGCGGGAGACCCTCGGGGGCGGGGGGGGGGGGGGGTGTACTGCAAGGCACCACCAGAGCAGTCAAGGAATTAGAACCAGGTTTTCAGCTGCCTGATGCACTGCTTAATGGCAGCACAGGTGGTAACGCGGGCCTCTGCCTTTGTCTTAGTGCTCTGCATGGACGTCATCACCCATGATCGTAGGGGGTATCTCTTGACCCCCACAAGCCAACCCACCATCCTGGTGATACCGGGATCTCCAAGTATCCCAGGATGTTGCTGTCATGCAGGCTCCCGGGGTAGTAGTGTTATGGGTCAGAGTTTAGGGAACCCCAGAGTGTATCATGGAGTTCACCTGACCCACAACTTTTACTAGATTGTGGAATGGGGAGCACATGGCCCACTCTACAGGTGTGGTAGAGCAGAAGTGGAAAAGCATTTTTTCAAGCTTAACAATGTTTATTCTATGAACTCAAGATAACCTTTTTAAAACATACAGTGAACATCTTAGCAACCATTAATTCAAATACAACCCCCAAAGAATACAACACTAAGTAATCCTTTAAGCTTTCCTTTTACCATCCATAAGACTTAAAACACCTTTTACCAGAAGCACATTAGGTTTACATTCATTACTGAGAACATTAATAATTCTGAATTCGCCAAATGATCAAGAGATAGTCTTTTCATGGCAGAGAGATCAACAGTACACCTGTTCTGTCTGGCTTCAGCTCCAACACTGAAATTGAAACTAAAACACACCCTGCAGCAAACAGCCTAAAATGAAAGTAAAAAGCTGACAGACAGCCCAGCTCCACCCACTCTCTGATATCACTGCAGTAATAAACACCCATTTCTTAAAGGTACTCTCACATGACAGTAGGCACACATATGCATGATTTAGAAGCAGTGGTTGTACATGATCTGAACATTCAGGCAGCAGAACCCCTTCCTGTTAATATATGGCATTCCTCGATGCCCTGGTGCTTGCAGGACAGCATGCATACCATCGATTACCCCCCGGACCTGGGGCATCCTAGCGATGGTGGCAAATTCTGCAGCCCGGGCATCTTGGTGGGCCTGGTCCAAATTGAAGTTGATATAGTCTGATGCCCAGGCATACCGAGCATCCGTCACCTCCTGGATGAACCTGTGGGGGGATGACTGTGATATGCCACACAGGTACCCGCTTCAACTCTGTAATAACCCAGTGGCATAAAAATTTAGGGTTGCAGTGACCTTCACGGCCACCAGGAGTGGGTGCCTTCCTCCTCCATGGGGTTCCATGTCCGTGAGGACGTGGTACAGGTGCTGCACTGTCTGTCTGCTGAGACGCTGTCTTCTGCGGCACATGATGTCCAACAGCTCATTGAAGGACCAATGATGCCTGTACACCTCATGTTCTGGGTCCCTCCTTAGCCTTATGGGTGGCCGGCTCTTCAGCATGTGCAGAGGCTTCCTACACATGGGGTGCCACCTCCAGCCTGCATTTTCTTTGCTGCCTTCTATGGCGTCTGCCCACCCCGGTTGCCAGAAGCAACATGAGTCAACCTCCGCTGGATCAACTCCAGCAAACTCGGCCATTGTGAAACCTTGCCAAACCCGCCTAAAACTGGACTTTTAAAGTTTTCCGTTGAATGGCTCCTGTTTTCTCAATAATGCCCTATATACCTGATCCAGAACCTTGGGCAATGGTTAATACTCTTGTATCCAATTCCTTGTGCAATAACAATCTGGTTTAGTACAGTGGGGTAAACAGCTGGCTTGTAATGCATAACAAAGCCAGCAGCACGGGTTCAATTTCCCTACCAGCCTCCCCAAACAGGCACCGGAATGTGGCGACTAGTGGCTTTTCAAAGTAACTTCATTGAAGCCTACTTGCGACAATAAGCGATTATTATTGCTAGCTTTGCTAATTACTTGCATTGTGTAGTCATTTACGGGATGTGGTCTCCATTGGCTAAGCCAGAATTTATTGCCCATCCTTAATTTCACTTAAGAGGTTGGTGGTGAGCTCTCGTCTTGACCCACAGTGCTGTTAGAGAGGGAATTCCAGGATTTTGACTCAGTGACAATGAAGGAATGACAATGTATTTCCAAGTCAGGATGGTGAGTGAATTGGAAATGAACTTCCAGATGGTGGTGTTCCCATGTGTCTGCTGCTCTTGTCCTTCTAGATGGTAACAGCCGTAGGTTTGGATGATGCTAAGAAACCTTGGTGAGTTCCTGCAGTGCATCTTGTAGATGGTACCCATGGCTGCCATTGTTTGTCAGTGGTGGAGAGAGTAAACATTTGTGGAAGGGGTACCAATCAAGTGGGCTCCTTTGTCCTGGATGGTGTTGAGTTCCTGGAGTGTTCTTGGAGCTGCACTCATCCGGTCAAGTGGAGAGTATTCCACCACACTCCTTATTTGTGCCTTGTTGGACAAGATGGTGGACAAGATTTGGGGAGTCAGGAGTAAAGTTACTCGCTGCAGGATTCCTAACATCTGACCTGCTCTTGTAGCCACAGTATTTATATGACTGGTCCAGTCCAGTTTCTGGTCAATGGTAACCCCCCAGGATGTTGATTGTGGAGGATCCAGTGATGGTAATGCCATTGAATGCCAAGGGGCAATGGTTAAATTATTTCTTGTTGGAGATGGTCATTGTCTGGCACTAGTGTGGCGTGAATGTAACTTGCCACTTCTCAGCCCAAGCCTGGATATTGTCCAAGTCTTGCTGCATTTGGACCTGGACTGCTTCATATTCTAAAGAGCAGTGAATAGCGCTCTCAGCAAACATGCCCACTTCTGATCTTATAGTGGAAGAAAGGTCATTGGTGAAGCAGATGGTTGGGCCTAGGACACCACCCTAAGGAACACCTGCAGTGATGTCCTGGAACTGAGATGATTGACCTCCAACCACCACAACCATCTTCCATTGTACCAGATATGACTCCAACCAGTGGAGAGTTTCCCCTCTGATTCCCATTGTTTCCAATTTTGGTGGGACTCCTTGATGCCATATCCAGTCAAATATAGCCTTGACATCAAGGACAAACACCTCACCTCACCTCTGGAATTCAGCTCTTTTGCTTGAACCAGAGTTGTAATGAGATCAAGGGCTGAATGATCTTGGCGGAACACAAACAGAAGGTCAGTTGGCAGAGTATTGCGAAGCAAATGTCGCTTGACTGCACTGTTGATGACCCATTCCACCACTTTACTGGTCCTCGAAAATAGACCAATGGGGTTGCATTGGCTGTGTTAGAATTGCCCAACTTGTTTTGCACAGAAATATCTGGGCAATTTTCCTCATTGCTGGGTAGATGCCAGTGTTGTAGCTGTACTGGAACAGCTTGGCTATGAGTGTGGAGTTCTGCAGCACAAGTCTTCAATACTTTTGCCGGAATGTTGTCTGGGTCCATAACCTTTGCAGTATCCAGAGCCTTCAGCGTTTCTTGGTATCATGTGGAGTGAATCGAATTGACTGAAGACTGACATCTGTGATGCTGGAGACCTCCAGCGGATGTTGAGATGGATCATCCATTCGTTACATTTGGCTGAAGGATGTTGTGAATGTCTCAGGCTTGTCTTTTGCACGTATGTACTGGGCTCCCCCATCATTGAGGATCTGCCTCCTCCAGTCGGTTGTTTAATTGCCCACCATCATTCACGGCTGGATGTGGCAGGTTTGCAGAACATACATTTGATATGCTGGTTGTGGGATTGTTTAGCTCTGTCTATTACCTGCTGCTTATCCTGTTTGGCACATAAGTAGTCCTGTTTTGTCACTTCACCAGTTTGACAGTTCATTTTTAGGCATGCCTGGTATTGATCCTGGAATGCCCTTTTGAACACTTCGTTGAACCACAGTTGACCTCTTCGCTTGGTGGTAATGGTAGAGTAGGGGATACTCCAGGTCATGAGATTACAGATTGTAGTGGAGTACAATTCTGCTGCTGCTGATGGCCCACAGTGTCTCATGAATGTCTAGTCTTGGGTTGCTAGATTTGTGCAAAGCCTATCCCATTTAGCACAGTGGTCATGCCACACAACATGATGGAGGGTATCCTTCACTTCCTCTCCACAAGGACTGTGCAGTGATCACCCCTACCAATATTGTCATGGAAAAATGCATCTGTGGCAGGTAGGGCGCTGGCGGCGAGTAGTAAAAACGTGACACGCGTAGACCGCATTGATAGGCCTCACGTACATTCTATCGAGTAGGGCCAGGGCCTCTATATATGAGCCGGTAGAGTTTAGCTGAGTAGATATAGATGGCTCACCCTCGCGCGCAGTAGACTGAGTTTCTGCTCCTCCGTCGTTTCTGGGGTGCTTGCTTCAGCCAGCTAGCCCTTAAAACATCGGAGCCAATGCAAAAAGATTTATTTCGCCTCTGCATCCTGCGGGTCGAGTTCCAGTCGGTTAGGCTTGAGGGCTGATTCCATGGTCATTCCTTACTGTTTCCTAAGATGATTAAATTGATGAGACCATCAATTCACGCGACACGTGGTTAGAAGTGAACAGTGATTTTAATCGTCTTACAACAGAGTCTGCCTGTGACACGATGAACTCCAGATGAACTGCATGCAGGCTCTCAGCATCAACCTTTATACTTCTGATTAGGGGGAGGAGCCGTGGGTGGAGCCAAGGGTGGAGCCCAGTACAAACTCCCGTACACTCCCAGTGCATCTCCCCCTAGTGGCAGAGCAGCGCAACTGCTCGTGTGCCGAGTTTACAGAGAAATAGTAATACAGTGTGAATTACGCTACTGTGATTCACCACATGCCCTTAGTGTCAAAAAGGATAGGTGGGGTTACTGAGTTACGAGGACTATGTGGGCTTAGGTGGGGTGCCAGGGCTGTGCAGACTTGATGGGCAAAATGGCCTCCTTCTGCACTGTAAATTCTAAATTCTAAAAAAAAATTCTAAATGTTTTTAGGCAGCACGGTAGCATGGTGGTTAGCATAAATGCTTCACAGCTCCAGGGTCCCAGGTTCGATTCCCGGCTGGGTCACTGCCTGTGCGGAGTCTGCACGTTCTCCCCGTGTCTGCGTGGGTTTCCTCCGAGTGCTCCGGTTTCCTTCCGCAGTCCAAAGATGTGCGGGTTAGGTGGATTGGTCATGCTAAATTGCCCGTAGTGTCCTAAAAAGTAAGGTTAGGGGGGGGGGGGGGGGGGGGGGGGGGGGGGTTGTTGGGTTACAGGTATAGGGTGGATACGTGGGTTTGAGTAGGGTGATCATGGCTCGGCACAACATTGAGGGCCGAAGGGCCTGTTCTGTGCTGTACTGTTCTATGTTCTATAAATTCTAAAACCTGAACTGTATCTCTAGCCCCAATATATTGCATTTAAAATCTTCAATATCGTCTTGCTTTTCCCCTCCCCTACCCTATCTCTGCTTTCACTTCCCACAACCTTCATCCATGTGAAGAGCCGTACTCTCTGGAACTCTCATGATCCACTGTACCTCTCCACTTCTCACTCCTCCATCTTTTCAGTCTTATCCCTTCCATTGTTCTAAATCTGACAATTTACTTTTCACCATGTTTCAAAGTGCCTTTTTACATTAAAGGTGTTACCGAAATGAGAGTTGCTGGTGTAATTCTGAGCAGGTGGACCATGTATTTCTGTCAAATATTAACTCCAAAACTATCTCATACTCAGTGTTTCATATATTTAATCAGTTGTCTTCTTTCCTTTCTTTAAGATTCTTGGACACCCTCGGCAGCTCCGGACGTTTCACCTATTACGTTTCCTGTAGACCATACTGGCACGGACTTCACTCACAGTATTCTCCATAGTAAGAGGTCTTTCTGTTAACTTACCCTGAAACTGAATTCCAGGTGAAAGCAATGGCATTTTCTATTACAGCTGTGCGATGCTCTCCACCAATTTAACACTGGAAAATCACCCTTCTCATCTAGCTGCGTCACAAGGTCTAGATTCCAGGCTGTTTTGGAATGCACTGTCTGAATGGGTAGCAGAAGCAGATTTTAAAATATCTTACTAAAAGGAATCGAGCCAATGTTTAAGGGGGAAATGTTTGAGGGGCGGCACGGTATCACAGTGGTTAGCACTGTTGCTTCGCAGCGCCAGGGTCCCAGGCTCGATTCCCGGCTTGGGTCACTGTCTGTGCAGATTCTGCACGTTCTCCCCGTCCCCCCCTGTGTCTGCGTGGGTTTCCTCCGGGTGCTCCGGTTTCCTCCCGCAAGTCCCGAAAGATGTGCTTGTTAGACGAATTGGACATTCTGAATTCTCCCTCCGTGTACCCGAACGGGCACCGGCGTGTCGCAATTAGGGGATTTTCACAGTAACTTCATTGCAGTGTTAATGTTAGCCTATTTGTGACACTAATAACGATTATAATTATAATAATTACTAGAAAATGTGATAACCCTCACGAGCCCCACAGGGAATCACTCATTGATCTCCCTGTGGGGCTCGTGGAATACATGTTCCCATGGTAACAGGAGGAGTGAGAAGCGGGAGCTGTTACCAAGCCTTTTACATGCCATCCCAATCCCAGAGCGGGTGTTCTGTTAGTCCCCAGCTGGGACACTTGTGTTACACGCTGCGGGTGTGGCTTTATGGAGTTCAGAATAAATCTGTTTAAACTTTCACTTTCGTGAAAGAATCGTAGAATCATAGAATTTACCGTGCAAAAGGAGGCCATTCGGCCCATCGAGCAGAAGGAATTCCATTCGGCCCATCGAGCTCTTGGAACGAGCACCCCACTTAAGGCCACCCATCAACCCCATCCCCATAACCCCACCCAACCTTTCTTTTTGGACACCATGGGCAATTTTTCAAGGCCAATCCATCTAGCCTGCACATCTTTGGACTGTGGGAGGAAACCGGAGTACCCGGAGGAAACCCACGTGCACACGGGGAGAACGTGCAGACTCCGCACAGACAGTGACCCAAGCCGGGAATCGAACCTGGGACCCTGTAGCTGTTAAGCAACTGTTCTAACCACTGTGCCACCTTGCTGCCCACTGAAAGTGAAAGGAAACATTTACAGGGCTGTGGGAAAACAGTGGGAGATTGGGATTAATTGGATCGTTCAAAGTGCCAATATGAGCACAATGAGGTGAATGGCCTTCTTCTGTGCCGCATCATATGATTGTTTTGGACACTTAGCTTATTGGTGCGGGGGTAGCATGGCGGCGCAGTGGTTAGCACTGCTGCCTCCAGGCGTCGACGACCCGGGTCAATCCCAGCTCCGGTCTCTGTCCGTGTAAATTTGCACATTCTCCCCTTGTCTGCGTGGGTCTGACCCCCACAACCCAAAAAGATGTGCAGGGTAGCTGAATGGGCCACACTAAATTACCCCTTAAAATGGAAAAAAAAAATTGAATACTCTAAATTTTTTTTTTTAAACTTATTTGTTGAGGTATCGTTTGCTCGATGCCATTTGATAGTTTTTAGTTTTGGCGTGTATGGATCAGAATTTGGAAATATGCTTCCTCGATAGCCCAGTGAGTTGAGACACTGAGCTGGATTTTGTTTCCAGACTGGGAGCAGATGCCCCCAGGAGCCCAACAATAGACCTCATTACTCCTGACCAAGGGAAGAGAAGAAAAGACCAGGCCAGATTTCTAGGCCTGATTATTTTCCAGTCACCCAATTGGGAATCATGCGCTTCTGAAGGGACTCGGATCTGCGATGGAACAGGCTGCAGATACTCAGTTGCTGTTAGAAATCTCTGAGCTGGATATTTGGTTGAGAAATCTAAAAGTGTAGGTTTCACAGACGCTCTCGAGTTTAACTTGAGGGCTTGATTGTCAGTCTGCCTGTCCAGGAGAGGCTACAATAGGGTTTAGTGACGATGAGGTGGGAGATTGGAGTGGTGGGAGAGGAATGAGATGGTGATAAGGGGCTGGGATAATAGTCTTTATTGGTGTCACAAATAGGCTTACATAAACACTGCTATGAAGCTACTGTGAAAATTCCCTCATCGCCACACGCCGGTGCCTGTTCGGGTACACTGAGGGAGAATTCAGAATGTCCAATTCACCTCGCAGGCACGTATTTCGGCACTTGTGGGAGGAAACCGGAGCACCCGGAGGAAACCCACGCAGACACGGGGAGAACGTGCAGATTCCACACAGACAGTGACCCAAGCAGGAATCGAACCTGGGCCCCTGGCGCTGCGAAGAAACAGTGTTGTCCACTGTGCTACCATGATGATTGGGAGCTGACAGAACATTGAGTTAGGGATGACGGAGGCAGTGTGGAGAAGGGAGTCACTGATCAGTGGCGGGGATGGGGAGGGTTGGAGTTGGTCACTGATCATAGAAGAGGAATGGGTTACAGAGTTAACCTTTTGGCCCTGGAGGAGAGACTCAGGCTCCTGTCCCACAGACAGGATATGGGTTATAATTGAAACATCCATGTCGTCTATTACTTGTCAGGATTCTCCTAGAAACCTTATTCAAAATGCAATCACGCAGCCTGATTAACAAATTTCAATGTCTGATCCTCCTCCTGACTGGTCTGGCTTCTTCCCTCCACCATCTCCCGGCCATTCCCAAACCTGTTCTTCTTCGATTGGCAGCTTGGAGTTTGAAATATTCAACATGTTAACTTCCCACTTTACCCAAACCCAGTTATGTTGTGGGGTTAAGGTTACTGCCAAACCAGAAGATTGACCACCTCAGCAAAGTATCCAGTCAGTGCCTGTGGAGCTGAACTCCAGCAAGAGTTGGAGGGGAAATCGGGGCTTTATTTTTTAAAGTACATTGTTGGCTCAGCAAGTTGTTGAGGGAGCACAGTTATTAATTGCCCTTTATATTCAGTTACAGATGTTACAGATCAAGTTTCCGAGCAGATTACAACCACCAAACTTACAACTCCACAGATTGGTAATGTTAACAAGTTTTCATTCAATTTAAGAGTTAGAATTATTTTCATATTAGCCACAATGTCATTATTATTATTGAGAATGCACAAGTCTATTCGAAGCCAGTGGACTTAGTGATGCTTCTGCAGACCATGTACAATCCATCCTATCGCGAACTCTGTTCCACTCAATTCATTTCCTGGGATAAGGCTTGCATAATTATTTCTGAAATCCCGGAAAATAATCGGGCAAAGCGCTGGGGTACTCGTCCATCCTTAACATCGGCGCCATTGGACCGATGTACATTATCCTTACTCATGTCACATTCCACCCAGAGGAAGCAGGGGTGAATGAGGCTGCGACTGGAAGCTGGAATTTTCCAGCTCTTCCTGCTAGCAGGATCTTCCAGTCCCACCAAAGTCAATGAACAGCTGTCCCGGCCTGGCCTTCAGTTGCACCTTTCAGTTAATTGGTCGTATTTTGCTCCGGAATGATAAGGGAAACAATTTGAGGTGCTTTTTTCTGGGCCCAGAATTTGGCGCTGAACGAGGGGGCCCGGGCCCAGACAGGGAGAGAGACACCCAAAATTGAGCCACTGACTTTTTCTGCATTAGGGTGAGTCACTGTCACCTCGCGTGCCTCCGCCGACAGCTCGCCCCAAAAGAAGAATGAATTTCCCGCCGCCGCAGCAACCAGACTTGGCCTAAGTCTCAGGTGAAACTCTGGAGCTGGCAATGAGGCAACTGGTCAGGTTTACAGGATTGGGGGAGCGGATCATTCCTGATCCTCCTGGATCTTGAGATAAAGGGAAGTAGTGAGGAACGGCTGAAGAATCCTGGGCTGGAAGTAATTTCCGAGCTCCTTCAACAGGCCTTAGGCCCCACATTAACATTCTAATACCCTTGTAGGAAATTCAAAGAAAAATCCCCATGAATTAAACCTTCCCCTTCCGGTAAATTGGTTTTCTCTTTGCTCCGAATGCCAGTTTCCGACCCCACTGCTGTCTTAAGAGGGTATATGTGAATCTGAGTTGGCAACTGAGATCCTCTTTCTCTCTTCAAAGTCCCACTGGAATAAGCATGCAGTCATCGTGAGTAATTTAAAAGCAGCGCGTGTTACACTGAGTTGCGACGAAAATGTGATAATCATATTGATGTTTTTCCAGCCAGATCCATCCGTCTGGTGAACGGTAACAACAGCTGTCAAGGCAGAGTGGAGATTTTTTATGGCAATAATTGGGGGACAGTGTGCGATGACGAGTGGAACATTAAAAATGTGGCGGTGGTTTGCAGGCAGTTGGGATGTGGCGGCGCCATCACTGCGACTGAGCTGAGCTACTTTGGGTACGGCCGTGGCCCGATATTGCTGGACAACGTGAATTGTGAAGGCACTGAGTCCTCTCTCTCAGACTGCTTTAACCTCGGCTGGGGAAAACACAACTGTAGACACCATGAGGATGCAGGCGCTATTTGTGTAGGTAAGGCCGGCATCAACAGCTACTTAATTTTACAGCAAAAGAAAACTACTTGCATTTTCATAGCGTTGATGTGGAGATGCCCGCTGGGGACAAGGGTGAGCACAGTAAGAAGTCTTACAACACCAGGTTAAAGTCCAACAGGTTTGTTTCGAATCACTAGCTTTCGGAGCACCACTCCATTCACCTGAGTTTCATAGCATTGTTCATGTGGTCAGGAGTGTTTCATAACCAATTTTCCAGTGTTGTCACTCACATAAGCAGCCGGGAGGGGGGGGGGGGGGCTTTTAAAAATAAATAAATTTAGAGTACTCAATTCTTTTTTTCCAATTAAGGGGCAATTTAGCGTGGCCAATCCACCAACTCTCCACACCTTTGGGTTGTGGGGGTGAGACCCACGGAGACACGGGGAGAATGTGCAAACTTCACATGGACAGTGACCCGGGGTCAGATCGAACCCGGTCCTCGGAGTTGGAAGGCAACAGTGATAACCACTGCGCCACCGTGCCTCCCAGATAGTGACCAGCTAATCTATTCTGGCAGAGTTGGTTGAGGGATGCATGTTTGTTGGGAGAGGTCCTTGCTTTCCTTTGACAAAGGTGCCACGGTATCTTCTACGCCATCTGAAAAGGCAGTCAGGCCTCTGGTTAATGTCCCATCCAAAAGATTGTTATCCCCGACAGTGCTGCACTCCCTCAATACTGCGCCTTGGTCAGAATTCTCCGCCCCGCCAGCGAGTTTCCTGCCAGCATCGGGTGGCTTCACTGGGAAATCCCATTGACAAGCGGCGGAAACAGAATTCCCGCCACGAACGAATGGCGCGCTGCCGAGAAACAGACGGCTGGATGGGGGGAGCAGAGAATCCAGGCCACGTGTTCAAGATCTTACACTTGAACCCACAGCTTGAGAACTCCGAGATTGAGAGTGCTATCAATGAGCTAAAAACCCAGAGTGCCTTTAATATAGAAAGCAGCCAATATATTTTATAAATGCTGGTTCGGAATGAACCCTGAATGTGGAAGTGATTGATTAAGAAATGAAAGCTGGGATGAGAAGATATTTCAAGCGGAGAGGGAATGAGGATTAAGTACAAGGGAGTGGAGCTGATTCAATTGAAGGGTCTACCAATAAGGATGATGTGAATCGAGCGAGCCCGTGAATGAATGGAATGCTGGAATGAGAGGAACTGAGGATTCCAAATGGGTAAGTGGGCTGGAGGGGTAGCAATAGAAATGAGGAACGACAAGGAGAGATTTAAACACAAGGACTGACCAATGATGTACATCTACAACAAGAAACAGAAATACGTTGGAGTGAGTGAGAATGAAGTTATAAATATAATTCTAACCACCATTATCCCTTTATGAAGTTTCCCAGGAGGTCTGGTCTTCATACACGGGTCTCATAGAAAGCCTACAATGCAGAAGGAGGCCGTTCAGCCCATCGAGTGTGCACAAACCCTTTGAATGAGCGCTCTACCTATTCCCACTCCCTCCTCTCTCCATTTCCCCATAAACAAACCTGAATCTCCCTGGAGACTAAGGGGCCCTTTAGCGTGGTCAATCCACCTAACCTACATTTCTTAAGATCATTAAGATGAGTTGTTTTCTTTGCCTGGGTTTCTACCAATCACAGAGCAAGACGACTCCAGCAACAAATAGCACAGGTCAGCCACACCCATGTGAAACCATGGGACAGATTTAGGGTCTGGCGTAATGCCAGCTTGCCACAATGATCCCAACGCAAAGTGGGGGGGACTGGTTGGTGGTCCATTCTGCTGGCTCGTCATCACCGACCATTTTTCCTTTCTCCACTTCTCTCCCCCTCTCATCCCCTTCCTCTCCTCACCTCTACTAGATGGTAATGGTCGTAGGTTTGGAAGGTGCTGTCTAAGAAGCCTTGGTGAGTTCCTGCCATGCATGTTGTAGATGGTACACATGGCTGCCATTGTGCATTGGTAGTGGAGAGAGTGAATGTTTGTGGAAGGAGTGGCAACCCAATAGGCTGCATTGTCCTGGATGGTATCGAGCCATTTGAGCATTTTAGAGCTGCACTCATCGAGGTGATGTGTTATCTGTGATGGTTAACATCGACTGCAACTGGATGCAGTAAAACGAGAAACAGGCTTCCGACACAGGAGATGGTCCAACACTGTTTTATTGAACCTGTTGATTGCTGTACATAATCTGCTGTGGGTTGACACTCTGTTAACCTAACTGATAACCTCCTACTGGCTCGACCAGACTAGCTCTCTATCACATGGTGATGATGTTCATTGTTCTGTGCACTGCGACTATCTCCCTAGCCGTGTCCTGTGAGAGAGGGAGAGCCTTAATGCCCTGTGGGCTTTATAGTGGTGGTGTCCTGTCTGGTGATTGGTTGTTCTGTGTCGTGTATGTTCATTGGTTATCCTGTGTGTCAATCACTGCCTGTCTGCATCTCATGATATACATGAGTGGATATTATGACACCAGGCAAGTGGGGAGTATTCCTCCCTCCACACTCCTTACTTGTGATTTGTAGATGGTGGACAGGCTTTGGGGAGTCAGGAGATGAGTTATTTTCCACAGGATTCTGAGCTTCTCCCCAGCACTTGTAGCCATAGTGGCTAGTCCAGTTCAGTTTGTTGTCAATTCTAACCCCAAGGATTCCCTCTCCTCTCTCTACCCCTCCCTCTACCCCTCCCACTCTCCTCCTCCCTCTCATCCTCTCCCAATCTACTTTCTCTCTGCATCCCTCTCAGCTCTCCTCTCAGCTCTCCTTCTCCCTCTAGTCCCTCGCACATCTCCTCACTCTCCCCTTCCCTCTCCTCTTTCTCTCCATTCTTCCCTCTCCTTCTCTCCTTCTATTCTATTTCGGCCTCCCTCTCCTCCCTTTCCCCCCTCCTTCCTTGCCCCCTCCCTCTCATCTCACACTCTACTCATTCTCCATCCCTCTCCTCCTTCCCCCTCCCAGTCCTCTCTCCCACTCCTTCTCCTCTTTCTCTCTCTTCGCTCTCCTCTCTCTCCCCTTCTCAATCCTCTCTCTCCCCTTCTCTCTCCTATCTCTCCCCTTCTCTCTCCTCTCTCTCCTCTCTCCCCTCCCTTTCTCCTCTCTCTGCCCTTATCTTTCCTCTCCTACCCTCTCCTCTAGCTCCTCCTTCCCCCTCCCTCTCCTCTCTCCCTCGTCCCGCTCATCCCTCTCCCCCTCTCTCCCCTCTTGACTCTCTCTCCCTCTCCTCACTCTCTCCCTCCCTATCCTCTCTCTCCCCCTCACTCACCTCTCTCCCTCCACCCTTCTCTCATGTCTCTCTCCCTTCCTCTTCTCTCTTTCCTCTTCCTCTCTCTCCTCCTTCCCCCTCGCTCTTGTCCCTCTCCCCTTTCTCCTCCTCTCCTCTCTTTCTTCCTCCCTCTCCTCTCCGTCTCCCCTCCCTCTCCTCCCTCCCCTTCACTCTCCATCCTCCCCTTCTCCTCTCTCTCTCCTTCTCCTCCCTCTCCACTCTCTCCTCTCTCTCCCCCTCTCCTCTCTCATCCCCCTCCCTCTCCTCTCTCATCCCCTCCCTCTCTTCTCTCTTCCCTCTCCTCTCCTCCCTCTCTTCTCTCCACTCTTCCCTCCCTCTCCTCTCTCATCCCCCTCCCTCTCCTCTCTCTTCCCCCTCCTCTCTCGGCTCTCTTCCGTCCCTCTCCCTCTCCTTCTTGCAATATGCCTTTAAGGGATAGAAGCATGACATCATTAAAAAGGTTAATGTGTCATGTGATCCAGTTTTAGTTTCACTTTTGCTTTGGGCGGAACATACATACACTGTGATTCTTTCAAGCTTTATATTGATATTTAACAGCTCACATGTGCCGAGTCTTAAGGAATGAGCCCACAAGTTGTTTACCAAATCCCTTATGAGTAATTGGTGCCTTATGTTTTGTACAGTGAGGGCGCACTTCAGCGGCCTCGTCAACGCGACTTGGTTTCGGGACGAGGTCATTGATTCTCACCAGAGGGCTCTCGCAAGATTAGCGACACTCAAAACGCCCCGTGAGAGTTAACGTAATCTCGCGATATGTCGCAATCTGAATCTCACTCTCACTGGGCATGATCTAGATCTGCATATTTGAATGGCCATTGGGATCAGTTAAATATGCCTTCGCAGGATTCTCCCAGCACCCAGGACATAATGTCCGCAGCTGGAAGACTGCACCAGGGTGCCATTTAGTACTGGTTTCCACAAGCGTGGACGTATCGCAATGGCACCTGTGGGGGAGGGGGGGGGAGTCTGAAAGTGGGGGGAGAATCGAGGCAGCCAGACAAAATGGCGCTCCGATCTACGAGGAGCCTTTCCTGCTGGGCTCGCCATCAAGAAATGGCTCTTAAATTCGGCCTCGGCGGACAGAAACTCCCGAGGCCAAAGTGGCAAAGTGCCGTTGAATAGCGGGATGTTTCTCGGCACTGCAGTCACCGAGAAACACCTGGCTAAACGTGCCAAAAACCGGGCTTCGATTTCTTTCTGTTGAATCACGCCCTGAATAAGCCCAAGGTATCATCATAAGGCATCCTCTCCCTCCCTCTTACCTGCTCCTTCCCTCGCCTGCCTCCTCCCTCCTCTCCTTTCCTATCCCTCCCCTGCCCTACCCCTCCATCTTCTCTCCCTTACCCCCTGTCCTGTCCCTTCCTCTCCCCTCCCCTCCCCCTCTGATCCTCTCCCTTCCCCTCTGTAGTAATCCAGGAGACATGAAGATAAAGATGAAAATAAATTTAGTTTCACTCAAAAGCAAAGGTGCACCCGTGTCCTACAACACCAGTGACCCAACCTGGGACTAACAGGAACCCCCAGTCCCGGTCTGGGATGGTATTTCAAGGGCTCGAAAACGAGTACCAGCTGGACGTGCCTCTGCCCGTTACCATGGGAATCCGTACTCCACGAGCCCCACATGGAGATCGATGAGTGATCCTTCATGGTCCTCGTGAGGGTTACCGCACCCTTGTCTCCTCTTCCTCCCCCTTCCTCTCCTGCCCCTCCCTCACCCTCTCCTGCCCCCTTCTCGTGCCCCTCCTGCCCCCTTCCCCTCCCCCTGATCTCCCTGCCTCTCCTGCTCCTTACCGTATCACCTCTTCTAAGGGCTGGAATCTTCTGCCCCATCCGCTGGAAGAACGCCACAGGCGAGACGCGGACAATGGAGAAGTCCATTGATCTCGGGCGGGATTTGCCTGGTGGACGCGAGTGGAGAATCCCGCCCTATATCTTCTCTATCTCCCTCCCTCTGCACCCTTTCCCATTATAGACGGCACTGCGGGATATTGGGAGCATTCCATTAAAAAATAGAGTGCATTGTCAGTGATGTGTCTAAATCCTGCCACTCTTCTGAGCAAATCAACATGTGTCAGCAGAGTGAAATTGCAGATAAATGTGAGTCAAATGTGAAGAAAGTGACTGGAAGAAAACCAATCCCCTCCCAATGGGATAATGCCCGAAAAATATAAAATATCATAAACAATGCCATGGGAACCTGCCAGTACAGTGCAAGAAAACAAACCAACTAGGGAACTACGATAACATCATGCAAATTGTGGCACTGTTAGCCCAAGTCATCTGAACGGAAATGAAAGAGGATAGTGTTTTAAAGGATAGCATCTGCTGTGGATATTCTGTTGCCCCAGGGCTTCCTTTCAAGAAGCACTTTGAAAGCCTACAAATTTGGCCATGTTTCAACAGAATAAACAAATCCGTGTGAACAGGGATTGAGACAAAATTACCAGACAATTTGCGTGTTACTGACAGGCATCCTCTCTCTCACTGTTGTTTCAGAATATAAAACCTCTGAGGCAACAGGCTCTGGTAAACAAGCGCCGGTAGCAACCACGACAAGAACATTACAAGTGATGAAGGTTGCAGAAGGTAAGTGCTCACTGAACAAATATTCAGTAATCATTAAACTATTTCAGCAGCGTCTGCAGTGTGCAGTGGCCTATGGTAACCATGGGAACGTGGCCTGATCGCTTTATTTGGCCAGTGTTCTTGAATTAAGTGATGAATACATCAGTACTGGGTTGATTTTTCACTGCCAAACTGCTGATCTTTGCTGCACTATCATTGCCATATCTCACCTCCAACCTCCACGATCGTCTTTCAGCTATGTAACTCCATTGATCATTGCTTTAACTCTGCCCCATCATCAAAACGTGAATCCATTGACTTTTTAACCATGCACCTGCGAGTGGCTGATGAAGGTAGGGGTGCATGTGTGTGGTTGCACAGTTATAGAAAATTCATATCACAAACCAAATAACCTCATACGCACAGTTGCCATTTTCTCATGTAGTGACACATTGTACGTGTGAACATTTGCTCTGGTATTTAAGCAACTGCCTTTTATTCGCAACACATGAAAGCATTAGTAAAGATGCTGTTTGTGCGCCAACTTAATGGAAA
The DNA here is from genome assembly GCF_902713615.1 of Scyliorhinus canicula. NCBI lineage: Eukaryota > Metazoa > Chordata > Chondrichthyes > Carcharhiniformes > Scyliorhinidae > Scyliorhinus > Scyliorhinus canicula. The sequence continues at coordinate 107,670,674 of NC_052157.1, read as the reverse complement.
GCATGTGCATTCTCCCTGTAGCCTATTCTGATCCAGATTTTGGTAAGCACATAGATCCCTACAGTGCAGAGGGAGGCCATTTGGCCCCTCCGAGTCTGCACTGACCCTCCAAACAGCAGCCTACTGAGGCCAACTCCCCATTCCTATCCCTGTGACCATTTGGACACTAAAGGGCAATTTAGCATGGCTAATCCACTAGTCTGCACATCTTTGGACTGCAGGAGGAAACCGGAGCACCCGGAGGAAACCCATGCAGACACGTGGAGAATGTGAATACTCCACACAGAAGTTGGAATCAAACCCGGGTCCCTGGCGCTGTTAGGTAGCTCTGCTAACCAGTGTGCCACCGTGCTGTTGTTGGGTATAATCTATTTATTTCGCTAATTTAATGGTGTATCCGAATCGGTGTTCCACTCTCGTCAAATACCTCAGAGATTTGCAGAGTATCTCTGGCTTGCTGAGGAAGTTACTGTGCATTTTACTTGACAGGTTGTTGGTTGACAAGTTCTAGCATGTATTCAGTTGCCTCATTTACTCTCACCGCTTTTGTTCAGCATACATTTTGGGTTTGGATTTACTTAAATCTGAATTTACCCAGACCCACTTACTGGGAACGAGTCAATTATCCCAGTCTGTGAATGGAATAGCTCAAGCTGTGCAGATATTTCCATTTTCAGAGTATTTGAATGGAAAGATTTCTGCAGTTCAGGATAACAAGTCTATAAAATTAATCTATTTTCAATTGATGCTTTCAAAAGTGGAAGATTGTTTTCATCTATTTAACGCCTCATTCATGATGAGAAATTGAATGACAGGCAGACTAAACATGCATCAACAGTAACAAGTTACAAAGAATTGATGTTGCTCCTTTAACAGATAAAATGTTCCAAATTGCTTCCCCGGAGCATTATCAAGCAACATTGGACACCGAGCTACGCAAGAAAATATTCGGACAGGTGGCCAAAAGCTTGCTCAAAAGGGAGTAGATTTTCCGAAGTGTCAAAAAGGAGGAGAGAGGGAGTTTGGAGAAACAAAGGGACTTGAGATGAAATTCCAGAGCCTTAGCTTGAAGGCAAGAACACTAATGGAGAGATGAGAATTGGGGTTGCGAAGGAGGCGAGAATTGGGGTTGCGAAGGAGGCCAGAATTGGAGAAGGCATGAATCTCTGAGGGTTCCCGGGCTGGAGAGGTCACATAGATTGGGAGGGCGAGGTCATGGAGGGATTTGAAAATGAGACTTTTAACATGGAGACATTGCCAGTCTCGGAGTTAATGTAAATCATCAAGCAAAGGAGTGAATGAGACCTGGTGTGAGTTAGGATATGGCAGCAGAGGTTTGGATGAGTTTTAAGCTTATGGATGGTACAGGTTTAGAGGCCATTCCGGAGAGCATTGGAATAGTTGAGTCCAGCAATAACAAAGACATTGGTGAGGAGTCCAGCAGCATATATGCTGAAGCGGTAGCTGTGACTGGTATTCTTGTGGAGCTGAAATGAGATGATCTATGTGAAGGAAATATGCAGTTGAAACCTGCATATTGGGTCAATAGAGCACAAACATTACAAACAGTCTGGTTCAGCCTCAAATTCTTCCCAGGGAGACAGATGGGCTCCATGGCTTGGTAAAGGAGTTTGTGGCAGGGACCAAAAACAATGGCTTCAGTGTTTCCAAAACCTAGGGGAACAAATCCTACCACCTACTTACCCCGTGAGCACCTCCTCCTTCAATTTTCACAGGGCCTCAATGTTCTGCCAACGGTCCCACCCAAAATGAGCAGGGACCTTAATCCTCCTCAAGGTATTATTTGCAGTTGACTCTCAGGGGCCCAATATGAATGTTCCTATTGAAACAGAACCAAATAGACTAACCTGAGACAGTATGCTGGAAAATGAAAGGAAGTCCCTGGCTGATGTGTTAATCTGACCCACTCCAAACCATCAAAATGGACTTTTAAGGATAAAAGATGTATTTAGAACATAGAACATAGAACAGTACAGCACAGAACAGGCCCTTCGGCCCTCGATGTTGTGCCGAGCCATGATCACCCTACTCAAACCCACGTATCCACCCTATACCCGTAACCCAACAACCTCCCCCTTAACCTTACCTTTTTAGGACACTACAGGCAATTTATCATGGCCAATCAACCTAACCCGCACATCTTTGGACTGTGGGAGGAAACCGGAGCATCCGGAGGAAACCCACGCACACACGGGGAGGACGTGCAGACTCCGCACAGACAGTAACCCAGCCGGGAATCGAACCTGGGACCCTGGAGCTGTGAAGTATTTATGCTAACCACCATGCTACCGTGTTGCCCCATCTTCTGCAGATGAGAAATTAGATACAGCTTTGGAACTGGAAAGCTTGCATTATTAATCAACATATAACATAGATTTTGGTGTTGATGGTGTATTGGAGAAGAAGTCAGCTGAATGATTAGAAACAAAATCCTAACTTTTTCCTATTTGCCCATTGTCCTAAAGATACTTGGATATTCTAATGGAAAATGGGAACTGGATGGAGTGAGATCCACCGCCACATGTTTTGTGCTATGACCCAAGAAAAATTTCAACTTAATTGAATCATGATGAGGTGCAGTTTTTCTTTAATATCTCATCAAAGTGGCCATTCTCTAGCTGTGTACATGGACTATGAGCCCTGGGGGCAAGAGGGGGGGGGGGGGGGGGGGTGATATTTTGTCATGGAAACCAACCCTGCCCTTGTCTTTTTTAATGTACATTTAAATTACCCAATTATTTTTTTTCCAATTAAGGGGCAATTTAGCATCGCCAATCCACCTGCTCTGCACATCTTTGGGTTGTGTGGGTGAGGCCCATGCAAACACGGGAAGGTTGTGCAAACTCCATACCGTCAGTGACTCGGGGCTGGGATCGAACCCGGATCCTCGGCGCCGTGAGGCAGCAGTGCTAACCACTGCGCATCCTTGCCACCCTGACCCTGCACTTATGTGACATTCATTTCCACAGGGGATAAGAGGAGGAACAATGGAGGATTTCCCCCTCCAGGGGCAGTGAGGCTGGTTGTAATATCTCAGCTACTACTGTAATTGATCAGATTGAACCTGTGATCACTAGTCCGCATGGATTACTGGCACACCAGACATCACTTCACCACCCAGTGAAAGGGGGGAAACAAAAAATACTTCATTTAAAATAAGTGGTTCAAAGGACGTGGGGATCGCTGGCAAGATTGGTGTTTAATGCCAGTCTCTAATTGCCTTGAGAAGGTGGCTGGAAGCTTCCTCCAGTCATATGCATAAGGCAATCCTCCCAATCCTTGAGATTTGAAAAGTTGTAGCATCAAACATGTGGACCACTCTAATTCACGTGCGATGTGTAGAAACTGTTCACCTGCTGTCATAATACCGGTGGTAAAGTCCCACAGAACGCAACTTCTTCTTTCGTGGTTTTGTTCAGCCGGCACAGAAGTCCTTGTTGACATAATCGTCCATTGCAACCCCATATCCTTGCCTATTTAAGCAAACCAAAAATAATGACCAAAATATTCCAGCCGTTCCTGCCAGCCGGATCTTCTAGTCCCGTCGAAGAGGACAGCCCACAGTGGGTTCCCCGGTGTTATAACCTGCCTGCTTACCACTGGCTGGGGACTAATGGCAATCCCACAATCATTAAGGAGTGTGAGCTTCCCCAATGGGGGGGGGGGCGGAGAAATCATTAGCAGGTCCCTGCATAAATAAAGCTGGCGCGTATGGAACCAGCTAGAAAGAAGTGAGCAGCAAGGGAGTTACTGCTGCTGTTGTATATATATATATATGTTATTGTAAATAAATGTTATTTCTTTCTGTTCTACAACTCGTGCTGGATTCTTTGTGGCCCTCACAAAACTGGTGATGAGGGTGAAAGTGGATAGCTTTCTACGCTGCTGAAGCCGCCTCCCTGGACTTTTGTTGGAAACAGTTTGGAAGTTTATTTTCTGTTACACCATGCCTCTGTATGGATGTTTGGATATCTTTGATGCTGCACTGGAAAGTTGGAACCAGTACGCACAACGGATGCGTTACTATTTCCGGGCGAATAACATCACTGAAAACGAGCGCCAGGTGGTAATTTTGCTCACCGCCTGCGGCCCGCACACATTTGGGGTGATTAGGGGCCTTACGTTCCCAGCTGCGCCGGACACCAAGACGTTTGATGAACTTGTGACCTTAGTGGGGCAACATTTTAACCCAACCCCGTCCACGATACTCCAGCGTTACCGGTTTAATACCACTGAGAGGACCCCAGGAGAATCCCTTGCAGAGTTTCTATCCAGGCTATGCAGGATTGCGGAGTACTGTGACTATGGTGAGACCTTGTCAGAAATGTTACGCAACCGTTTGGTTTGCGGTATTAACAATGCGGCCACCCAGAAAAGGTTGTTAGCTGAGCCAACATTGACTTTTCAATAGGCCATTCAGCTGGTATTATCCCGAGAGAGCGCAGAACGAGGAGTGCAGGAGCTACAGGGAATGGAGGTGCATGCGTTGGGGCACCACCCCTTCCATCCAAAAGCGTCTCCCCGCACCCCTGCGGTACCTTGGGCGGGGCGACGTCCGGATCGACGCCAGTGGCCGCCGGACGTTCCTCCCTGAAGGGAGCCTTCTCCAGAACCGATGGATGAGAAGCCATGTCCGTGTCGGACTTGTGGGCGCCGACCCCGTCGCGGACGCCGGTCCTGGGGGCGCCAGAGGTGCCATCGTTCTGACCAAAACTAGGGCCAGCCAGGGGCCGTACCTTCCATTAGGATGAACCAGCGGCGACTACTCCCGGGGACGTGGAGATGGAGGATGACTGACTGCAGCTGCATTGTGTGGCAGCTCCCCGTGTGGCCCCCATTAAGGTGACAGTATGGGTCAATGGTCACCTGCTTGAGATGGAGTTGGACACAGGTGCAAGGGTCTCCGTGATCGCCCAGATGAAATTTGACCGCATCAGACAGTGTATACAGACCGTTACATTAACCGACACACAGGTCACCTACACGGGGGAACTATTGGACATTGCAGTAACTACGATGACCCCTGTTGTTTATGGATGCCAGGAGGGGCGTTTCCCACTTATCGTGGTGCGCGGCCATGGGCCAGCCTGTTGCGTCGGGACTGGTTGCGCCATTTGTAGCTAAGTGGCAGCACATCCTCCAAACAGGTTCTGGAGGGTTGACGGAGGTACTAGGACGGTACCCAGATGTATTCCAGCCCGGTTTGGGGAAAATAAAAGCCCGTATTTTATACGTAGCCCGTATCCAAGCCAAACTAGGAGCCATGCTCCTATTTCCGGGGCGCCCGGTGCCTTACGCCTTGCTCGAGAAGGTAGAAGGGGAGCTCACTCGTTTGGAGACTTTGGGTATTATCAGGCCCGTCTGTTTTCCGCGGAACTCCTAATGAGCCGGAGACTTCGCACCCGCCTTAGCATGGTTTTCACGGACATTGGCGGAAACGTATGCCGCACTCACGAATGGCAGGGACATGGCCTTTCTTGGCATCGGTTGATTCGGCAGTTTGCGCCCGGTGACCCAGTGTTCATTCAACATTTTGCATGTGGTGCCCAGTGGGTCCCTGGCGTTATCTTTCGCCGAACGGGCCCTATCTCTTACCAGGTGCAAACCCAGGGTTGTCTCCAGCACAAGCATGTAGACCACGTTCAGTCCAGAAGACCATTTCTTTCAAAGATTCCCCGCCCCGGAGCTCACTTCTACAGCCACAGAGACCAGACACAGTAGAGTATATTCCTCACAATCTTCCTCTGGTGCTGCACTCAAAGCCTGCGCAGGTCGTTGCAGAACTGCGTGGAGATAAGGAAGCCAAGATGACGGAGGCAGTGGACTCCGACTCCGAGATGGAGGCACAAGACCCTGGAGCATCTGGTGGAGTGGTGGGACTGGGCTGGAGTTGAGGATTTTGCCACCAGAGGCAATCCTGTGGAGGCAGGTGGATGTCTGTGTGGGCGATTTGAAGACCTACCTCCTTTCACTGGGACATCAACCCAGCTCAGTAAATAAGTGTTAGCACCCTTTCCCTCACCCCACCCACGGGGTGCTATCTCCATACCCCCAACCCAATATCCCCATGCCCCTTACTAGCCCCATGCCCCCTCCATATTTCTCATGCCCACCCATCCAATATCTACAATGGACAGAACTAATGAAACCTATTGCAACATTGGGAAGTCTTTGAGATGCTCATAAAATTGTTAAATTAAACTAACAGCTACTCAAAATCAATTTTTAAAAATCATCTCAGGTGCTCATAAAACTGCCAATACAACACAGGACCATTCAAACTCCACTTGAAAATAATAATCCTCTGAAGTGTTCATGAAACTGTCGGTTAATTTAATGGTCACTTATCTTTTAAGAACAATGTCCTTTCATCAACCATTGTGTTAAAAACATACACTATTACATTATGACATGAGAAGTTATCAACACCTTTTGAACTTGCTTGTCAAAAGGTTCGATATTCTAGACTTGGTTTAAACCCCATGGTTTATGACTCATCTGTGGTCCCGTGAACAATGTCTCCTATCAGAGCGGGCTTGGCTCTAGTGAAATCGCGGGGAACCTAAAATGCCAATTTCCACAATGGAGTGGTCAAGGGTGGGATTAAAGAGTGCAGAATCACTATCCGCACATTTATCCTGGGGCCATAAAGATCCCACATGACGGGAATGGGGGCAGGAATCCTAGAATCGGGTCCCATCTGCCTTTTTTGATTCTTGCTTGTGCCTGTTCTGGTATGGACACATGAAAATCTGGGCCCGTATCTTTTTGTCAGCTTTCCAATTTGGCTTTATATACATAAGAACATAAGAACTAGGAGCAGGAGTAGGCCATCTGGCCCCTCGAGCCTGCTCCGCCATTCAATGAGATCATGGCTGATCTTTTGTGGACTCAGCTCCACTTTCCGGCCCGAACACCATAACCCTTAATCCCTTTATTCTTCAAAAAACTATCTATCTTTACCTTAAAAACATGTAATGAAGGAGCCTCAACTGCTTCACTGGGCAAGGAATTCCATAGATTCACAACCCTTTGGGTGAAGAAGTTCCTCCTAAACTCAGTCCTAAATCTACTTCCCCTTATTTGAGGCTATGTCCCCTAGTTCTGCTTTCACCCGCCAGTGGAAACAACCTGCCCGCATCTATCCTATCTATTCCCTTCATAATTTTAAATGTTTCTATAAGATCCCCCCTCATCCTTCTAAATTCCAACAAGTACAGTCCCAGTCTACTCAACCTCTCCTCATAATCCAACCCCTTTAGCTCTGGGATTAACCTAGTGAATCTCCTCTGCACACCCTCCAGTGCCAGTACGTCCTTTCTCAAGTAAGGTGACCAAAACTGAACACAATACTCCAGGTGTGGCCTCACTAACACCTTATACAATTGCAACATAACCTCCCTAGTCTTAAACTCCATCCCTCTAGCAATGAAGGACAAAATTTCATTTGCCTTCTTAATCACCTGTTGCACCTGTAAACCAACCTTCTGTGACTCATGCACTAGCACACCCAAGTCTCTCTGCACAGCGGCATGCTTTAATATTTTATCTCTTAAATAATAATCCCGTTTGCTGTTATTCCTACCAAAATGGATAACCTCACATTTGTCAACATTGTATTCCATCTGCCAGACCCTAGCCCATTCACTTAACCTATCCAAATCCCTCTGCAGACTTCCAGTATCCTCTGCACTTTTCACTTTACCACTCATCTTAGTGTCATCTGCAAACTTGGACACATTGCCCTTGGTCCCCAACTCCAAATCATCTATGTAAATTGTGAACAATTGTGGGCCCAACACGGATCCCTGAGGGACACCACTAGCTACTGATTGCCAACCAGAGAAACACCCATTAGTCCCCACTCTTTGCTTTCTATTAATTAACCAATCCTCTATCCATGCTACTACTTTACCCTTAATGCCATGCATCTTTATCTTATGCAGCAACCTTTTGTGTGGCACCTTGTCAAAGGCTTTCTGGAAATCCAGATATACCACATCCATCGGCTCCCCGTTATCTACTGCACTGGTAATGTCCTCAAAAAATTCCACTAAATTAGTTAGGCATGACCTGCCCTTTATGAACCCATGCTGCGTCTGCCCAATGGGACAATTTCTATCCAGATGCCTCGCAATTTCTTCCTTGATGATAGATTCCAGCATCTTCCCTACTACCGAAGTTAAGCTCACTGGCCTATAATTTCCTGCTTTCTGCCTACCTCCTTTTTTAAACAGTGGTGTCACGTTTGCTAATTTCCAATCCATGTCGCTGGCATGTTATTTGTGTCTTCCACTGTGAAGACCGACCCAAAAAACCTGTTCAGTCCCCAGCCATTTCCTCATTTCCCATTATTAAAACTCCCTTCTCATCCTCTAAAGGACCAATATTTACCTTAGCCACTCTTTTTTGTTTTATATATTTGTAAAAACTTTTACTGTCTGTTTTTATATTCTGAGGGATATATACAAATGGGATAGGTATTTAACAAGTGGTTAATTTCCCTGAACATTCTGGGAAAATGCCTTCTGTTGTTACTGAGTGTTGGGTAACATTGTCATTTGATTTTTTTTTTAATCCCCTGTTTAGAATCACAAATCCGACTTGTGAACGGACGGCACCGATGTGAAGGCCGGGTGGAGATCTATCTCATGGCGCAGTGGGGGACGGTTTGTGACGATGCCTGGGACCTGCGGGCGGCTAAGGTGGTTTGCAGTCAACTGGGCTGTGGCAGAGCCCTGGCTGCCAAGGTGGAGGCGTATTTCGGGCAGGGCGCGGGCATCATCCACCTCGACAACTTAAAATGCGAAGGAAATGAGAGCTTGCTCATCCAGTGCTCTCACATTGGCTGGGAAGTCCATAACTGTGACCATGGGGAAGATGCAAGCGTGATGTGCACTCTATGAACAATCTCAATAAAAGTGCCAACCTTTGGCTGTGGAGGTGGCGAGGCGCGTTGAATATATGTAAATCTATAAATGTGTAAATAGCTCAAAACTACCAAACTGAAATTCCCGTATAATGTGCACTTTATATATTTTAAGATTATCACCTGTTACAGGTATAGCTTGCATGATCTTATGAAACACACTTATTTACTGTACTGGCAAAATGTGCTCTTGGGCATCTTGGAGGAGAAGTTTGTTTGTGCAGTAGTCGTATGTGGACTTGCATTGATTCCATGGGGCAGACGGCAAAGCAAGTTGCTACTTGCACAGCCTGTGAGGCGTTTGCCAATGATATCAATGAAGAATGCTGCATAGGTCTCACAAGTGGCCAGTTTGAAATACTGCTTCTCCCAGGGAATCGAGGTTCGTCTGTATCTCCCCTTTATTTTTAAGTGTGCTTTGGGAATGCCCATCTGCTTCAGGTGAGTAGATTTCTTCTCAGAGGCATGTGGGCAGAAATGCATTTCCATTGGCACGTACAGTCCACTCCTGTCTGAATAAAGTTAACTGCAAATAGCTAACTTCAGGAAGAAAGGTTTATTGTAGAAATCTGGAACTCTCTCTCCTCCCACCCCCCTCACCCCTAACATAAACTGTTGAGATTGGGTCAGCTGGAAATTTCAAAAATGGGATTGATAGTTCTTCGTTGAGCAAGGTTATTAGGGTCACTTAAAAACGGCAGATAAATAGATTCATTTGCAGACCATCCATGGGCTAATTGGATGGTAGATCAGGCTCAAGGGCCTGATGGTCTACTTCGGTTCCTATTTCCCTGTAATTGAGTGCACAATGTTGAATAATCTTCCAAGGAACTGCTTTTCGGTCCCAAAACTTGAACCAAGAGCATGGGAAGCATGAACCATCATGGCAGCTATGACCAGAACAAGAAGGAGCCCAAACGTTAACAGGACCTTCAGAATATACTATAGGAGAGGGGAAAGAGAGAGTGCTTCCGTTTTGGCAATTTGCCATTGAAGATTTTCAGATCAGATTAGTGCCATGCAATTAACATTTGCTCTTTGTTTGAATATTTCGCTGAAATCACCATCAATGGTTTAGTTGCCAATTGTAGAGTGAGTCATTCAGAGGGAGGCCCGGGATTTGATTCCCAGTGTATACTGGGCTAGCCCACCTCAGCTGTGGGCAACACTGCCAACATCCATAGCTAAGGAAGAAAGAATTCCCATTCCTGATTACTAACTGCTGAAGTGTACAGTAAACTAGGTTTTTAGCTTGGGTACGTGATAATGCTCACTGTTCCAGCTCACGCGGAGAGAATGGGGACAATGTTTACTTGTCAACATGCTGGGAGTGGGGTTTGGGGGTAGGGGTCCGAACATGCTGGAAATCTGGAGTTCTGGGTTTGTCTGCACACCTCCAAAGCATGCCACCTTTCATCCAGGTAGGATTACTGACCTTTGGGGAGGGGAGGGGTTCAATAAGGGTTCAATCCCAGGGACGGTATTTGTATGGTTCTGATGATGGGAGAAATTGAAGATCATGGAGGAAGGATGACTGGCCCAGAAGGAATGCTGTGAAGGATTTTATCCCAAGAGTGTCCGAGCTTTGCTATAGTTTCCCAAGACCTGAGGAATTAAACTTACAAAGTTTCCAATTAAAATTCCAGGGAGTGGGTCAACTGTGTCAGCTACCACCAGCCCCCCCCCCCCCCCAGTTTTGGATAAAAATCCAAAATTTGCCAGATAGGAAATGGGTTCCTGATGCACATATTCAGAATTCATGCATATTTAACAATTCCCAGTGTCCCCGTAACCCTCTAGACTCAGTTCCATCCTTTGTGCTGATCACCATGTTCAAATTCCCCCAAAAGGTTCAACTGAGTGAGGTTCCAGTCAATGCTGGTGGATCTTTACCTTCTCCTCCTGACTCACAGATGATATGAAAAACACTCACTTTTTACAGCTCCCTTCTCCATTTAGTTGCCTGCTCCCCGAGCCCTTGGCTAGCAGCCATTAAATCGGATTCCCAATATTATATTGAAGTCTTTCCCTCTCCGTGACAGGACAAGTGCCAATAAGCAATCCACCACCAACAACAGCAGCAGGCATGCACACAGCCCAGTTGGAAACACATTTCCTGATTTCAAATTTTTAACCCCGAACCCCATCCCCTAACCACCAACCCCATTCCTCTCGCCCCAAACACAACCTTGCCCGTCCTGAGGAGATTAACCTGTCTGACTTGTGTATATTGGCAGATCAGAGAGGGGCAATTATTACTCTTTTTGCCTTTGCCCTGCCCTCATTGCAGCATCATAGAACCATGGGAATCCTGCAGTGCAGAAGGAGGCCATTCAGCCCATCCGGTCTGCACTGACCCTCTGAAAGCGCACTCTACCACTTCCCTGCCCTCACCCCCATAACCCCATAACTCCATCTAACCTACACTCCTTGGGCTCTAAGGGATAATTTAATATGCCCAATCCACCTAACCTGCACATCTTTGGACTGTGAAATATATGGTCAATAATATCAGAATACCAAATCACAGACCAGGCCTAATAATGAATAAGCAACAAAATGTGTTGTTGAAGAGTTCCAGTCACATGCTTCAGCCAATTCCCACTGCAGAATAGCACAGAACAAGAGTTTGCTGTTCATTTGTCACATCCACATGGATTGCCTGGAGGTTGCTCCATTTAGGATTTGGTCTCACAAGTCTCAGTTTCTAACTGTACTCTGATGGTTCTGTCAGCCGTGTTTTTATCAATCATTTTTACAGATAATCAGGGCAACATCCGAGACCCAGGCCTTGTGGCTAAGTATCTGCCACTTGTGATACATAATGAGTGGAATTTAGTGGCCTCTCCTGAGATGAGTTTGGTGATGGGGGTATTTAATCGGGTGCAGGTACAGACCCCACTGTCTCTGCCTTGATTCAGTCGGTGGCGAGAAGGTTTGTTCAGTGGCTGATTGAGGGACCCGGCATTGGGGACCCAATCGAAATTTGGGAAGCTTATTGAAAGCCCACACCCCCCCTTCTGCCCTTACTGCTGACCCCCGCTCCTCTCTGCCCCGTAATCCCCCTCCCGCCATTGCTGACCTGTGGCCTGGATCTCGGATGTTGCCCTGATTATCTGGAAAAACGGCTGATAGCACCATTAGAGTACAGTTAAAAACTGAGACTTGGCAGATTGTGCAGGGGGAGAGCACCCATTACGACGGATTCATAAAGCGCAAGCACCGTCCACGGTGGGCCATCAGTGGGGTGTGCAGCAAAATGGCTGCCTTGCAGGCAACAGCAATGGGGGTCCGTGTTCCGGAGGGTTCACCCCGACCCCAGTGTCCATCCCCTCGTCTACCCCCCCCCCCCCCCCCCCCCCCCCCCCACCTCTGCCAGCTGCTGGACCGGCAGCCCATGATCACGCCTCTGGGAACATGTCCTACTTCCTCTCTCTCTCCCTCAGCAGCCACGGTGCCTGATTCCCAATTTTGAAAACCACAAGTGAAACACGGCGTCGGTAATTCCTCCTGACACAGGCGGAGCATCGCGGAGGCTCTGGAAAATACGGGGTCGGGTTTGTTAATGATGTGCCAACGGTGTTTACTGTACTTGCGGAGTAGAATGCATTGACGCTGCTGTCGAGGCACCGGAGCATGGCATTCCATCGAGCAACCGGCATTGGCCACGATTTATGACTCACACGTGGTTCTCCGCCCAGTCACGTTTCCGGTGTCGCTGGATGGGGAACCCCGCCCTTTATATTTCAAAAGTCTTCTAACCTCATTGTCCATGTTCACACCTTGGGAATGGGAAAGTTGAAAGATGGTGTAGAAAATCTTACTGACATCGTGAAAGAAGTATCAACACGAGTCTCCAAGGCAGGAGGAGAGGACTGGCAGGAGGAGAGGGCTGCAGGAGGAGGGGACTGGCAGGAAAGAGAGGACTGGCAGGAAAGAGAGGACAATTATAGAAAAGAAAACTTGCATTCAAATTGACAAACAGCTGAAAATATGGATAAAAATTATGTGCTGATGATGGGATCTCTTTTTGATTTCAAATTTCACGCAAATGCATTTTTGTTGATCGTAGACTCTGTACGACTGCAATTGGGGGCCCCTTTACAATGGTTTTCAATCTTGTGGTTTTATAATCAACAGCAGTGTTTTGTTTAATTACTTTTCGTGTGCATGTTCCGTCCTGGACACTTTTGCCCATTTCTTCAGACTCCATGCTACGGGAAGCTCAGTAAGGGCCGTTAGCCTCCCAAAGCGCAGTGTGAAGTTGATTCCAGAAAAATGTCTGACTTGCATTAATGATGCAGTAACTCTTGTTGTGAGATTATGTATTTTACGTGCTGTATCCTTTTTGTTGTTTATTTCAAAGTTACACCAAATAAAAAAAACGTTAAAATTCTGGACTGTTTCACTATTCACTTTGTTTTGTTTTAAATGTATTTATTCAAAGTTTTCAATAAGTTAACAAAACCCTCCAAAAAGGAAAATAATACAAAGAAAGAAGGGCAACATGCCAACAGAACAGAACAACTTAACCCTCTAAACGATAAACAGTTTAGCAAATTAACACTAAATTCAAAACAGGCTAGAGAATGCGCCCCTTACAAAAAGGAAAATAAACCCCCCCCCCCCGGTTGCTGCTGCTGTTTTTTTTTAAATTAAGGTTTTGCAAAATTTCTATATTAAATAGTAATAATCTTAACACAGCAAATTAGTGAACATTAACATAGTGCATAAAGAGAATATACATCAGCAATCCACTAGACGTTACCCCACGTGCCTCAGTCCTCCCACTCCCTCCCATCGGGCCACTCACCCCTCCCCTCCCCCCCGCCTCCCCCCATGGGTCGCTGCTGCTGCTGAAGTTTTAATTTTCCCTGCAAAGTCAGCGGACGGTATTGTGCCCCCGCTCAACAGCGGCAGCTCTGTACCCTTGGCAAAGTTATTTACACACATATGTAGGCATCCGTTCGTGGTGTTGTCCCTTGCTTCTTCCGGACGGAATTCGCTGACGTTGTCGTCTCGTGCCCACTTCCGCTTCTGCGGCCCTCCCGTCTTCCCTATTTTCCCTGTTTCTGTGGATGCCAAGTTTGCTAACGTTTCCCTGCCTCCCCCCTCCCCTTCCCTGGCTCTCCTCTATTGTTCCCTGTCTCTCCCCTCTGCCCCCCCCACCCCCCTCTCCCCGCTTCTGCCCTCCCCCCACTCCAGACTATTCACTTTGTTTACTGATCTCATCTATCGAGATTGTCCCAATAACTTTTCCCTTTAACCACTTCTCCCGTTATCAAAGAATACCCGTGGGATTCTCCGTCGGCGGGATCCTCTGCTTCACCGGCAGCACACCCATGCCCACGGGTTTCCCAATGCCATGGGGTGGCCGTGATGGGAAACCCCATTGGCCGTCTGTGGGAACGGAGAAACATGTTGCCGGGGGGGCACACCGGAAAGCAGGATTGGTGGGACGCAGGATCCCTGCCAAAAGAAAATGGGCATTTTAAGCTTATCAAAATGATGAAGATGATTGCTGAAGATTTCTAATGGTCTCCAAGTCTTTTGTGCCTGGTTTCAGCACTAAGTGGGTTAGGCCTGCCAGCCTGGGTTGTTGCAGGGCAGAATTAGTTCTCTGCCTCAAAGGAGTACCCCATTCTTCACTGGGGTGAGATTTCTCCACCCGTGTGGCCTTCGATTGCAGCCAAATTATGCTCATTGTATGCAACCTCTGGTGTCCACTTTGAAAGAGGTGACGTGAGATTTTCCTGTCCTGGCGGGGGAAGCGGGGCTGCGGGCACAATTATGGGCAGGACGAGAATCTTTGACGAGCAGTCAAAAGTCAAACTTTTGACCACTCTCCGAAGTTTCCCTGTCCTGCCCATGACAATGATACGACTGTGGTGGGACATATCTCAAACAATGACGAATCAGACGACAGAAGGGAGGTAAATCACTCGGTTACATGGTGTACCGAAAGCAACCTCTCTCTTCAATGTCGGAAATACCAAGGAACTGATCATTGACTTCAGGAAGCATAGCACGACACCTTACCTCCCCCCCCCCCAATTTGCATCACTGCCTCTGAAATGGAGATGGGCCCAACTGCATCAATGGCTCTAAAATAGAGATGGTCGATAGCTTTAAGTTCCTGGGGGTCACCATCAACAACAGTCTGCCCTGGCCCAGTCACATTGATGCAATGGTCAAGAAAGCCCAACAACGTCTCTCCTTCCTACGGAAGCTAAAGAAATTTGGCATGTCTGCATCGACTCTCCATCTCTCCCTCGGACTGATCTGTTCCCTGAAAGAACACTACTCAACACGTCCAATGCTGCTCTTGGCTCATCTATTTGCTTTGTTTGGCCCCTTGTTCTGCACTGTAACCAATCACTGTTTGTCGATGTACCATTTGGCAATGTACTCTGTCGATTACTCTTTTTTGTCGACTATGTATGTACTGTCTACGTTCCCTTGGCTGCAGAAAAATACTTTTCACTGTACTTTGGTACATGTGGCAATAAATCAAATCAAATCAAACAATGCTCGCCCACTAAGATTGTCCAAGTGGATTGGATATCTATAACCTGAAGAAACTTTTACCCTATTGGTCAGGGCAATGACTTAACCGACTGAACTGCCCAGTCTCCTGAGGGCAGCTGCTTTGTGCATACTCAGGGATCCTGGTGAGGAGCATAAACGCAGAGGCTGGTTCCATTGTAGGAGTGAAGACCTTTGTTGGGGAGAGGGTTCTTTCTCCTTCCCAGAAGAGCTGATTTCCTGAAATTGTCAGCCGTTTCCCTCTGCCAAAGCTACAGCTGGAGGATTTGAAAATGAAATGAAAATGAAAATCGCTTATTGTCACGAGTAGGCTTCAATGAAGTTACTGTGAAAAGCCCCTAGTCGCCACATTCCGGCGCCTGTCCGGGGAGGCTGGTACGGGAATCGAACCGTGCTGCTGGCCTGCTTGGTCCGCTTTAAAAGCCAGCGATTTAGCCCAGTGGGCTAAACCAGCCCCAGGGATTTACCCTGCAATCTATTTAAAATAATTGTATTCCAGCTCTCCTGCTGGTTCACTCCTCCTCCTCGCACAATATGGAACTAAACCCTACACATCAGCTAGGACACTGGTTTGATCTTAACATTGTGCAAATTATAGCTGGCATTACAATAGGGCTGATACAATCAGTATGGGAATAATGCTTTGACTGGTGAGAAATAATTAGCCAAGGCTCCCTCTCTGATCACTATTCTGTGATCTCCTACTCGTAATGTTTGGGTGTGGTACCCTGCAGAAAAGAGATGCCCCTGTATAGGAATGTATTTCGGCAATGACACTGGGTGAGGAGCTGATTAAGTAGCCTTAGATAAAAGAAAATTACTGCAGATGCTGGAATCTGAAGCAAAAACAGAAACTGCTGGACAATCTCAGCAGATCTGACAGCGTCTGAGGAGAGAGAAGTGAGCTAATGCTTTGAGTCTGGATGAAAGCTTTGACAAAGAGTCGCCCAGGCTCGAAACGTTAGCTCCCTTCTCTCTCTCCACAGATGCTGTCGGACCTGCTGAGATTGTCCAGCATAGAGAGCACAGTTTCATAGAATTTACAGTGCAGAAGGAGGCCATTCGGCCCATCGAGTCTGCACCGGCTCTTGGAAAGAGCACCCTACCCAAGGTTAACACCTCCACCCTATCCGCATAACCCAGTAACCCCACCCAACACTAAGGGCAATTTTGGACACTAAGGGCAATTTATCATGTCCAATCCACCTAACCTGCACATCTTTGGACTGTGGGAGGAAACCGGAGCACCCGGAGGAAACCCACGCACATACAGGGAGGATGTGCAGACTCAGCACAGACAGTGACCCAAGCCGGAATCGAACCTGGGACCCTGGAGCTGTGAAGCAATTGTGCTATCCACAATGCTACCGTGCTGCCATCTTTTGTTGCTGTTCGCAACAAGGTTAGTTTGGGGAGATTGGTGTTGATATCCTTGGAACAGAGGAGATTGAGGGGTGATTTGATAGAGGCTGTCCAAGACTATGACAGGTCTCGATAAGAGTAGACAAAGAAGAGCTGTCCCCATTAGCTGCTGGTACAAGGCATGGAGACACGGATTTAATGTTACGCGCATTGGTCTGCAGGGAGATGGGGTGTATTGGCGTTTGAGGAAAAACCTTTTTCACAGTGGTGGCAATGCCCTGGAACTCTCTACCTACGAGGATGATAGAATCAGAAACGATCAATAAATTTCAAAAGGAAATTGGATGATCAATTGAGAGGAATAAGCTGACAGGACTACAGGAATGGAGCAGGGAGAGTTGGGGGTGATTGGATTGCCCGGCAGAGAGCCGGCATGAGTAGAATGTCCTCCTTCGATGCTGCAAGGGCTCTCTTTGTATTATTAGTGCCATTGTCAATAGTAGAATTGTGGCAGTAATTGTGGCGGCATGGTGGCACAGTGGTTAGCACTGCTGCCTCACAGCACAAGGGACACAGGTTCAATTCCAACCTTGGGTAACTGTCTGCGTGGAGTTTGCACTTTCTCCCATTGTCTGCGTGGGTTTCCTTCGGGTGCTCTGGTTTCCTCCCACAATCCCAAGATGTGCAGGTTAGGTGGATTGGCCATGCTAAATTGCCCCTTTTATGATAATGTCCTCCAACCTGACCCTGAATGATCTGTCCTTAGCAAAGGATGTGGATGCTTTGGAGAGGGTACAGAAGCTGTTTACTCGGATGTTGCCTGGTATGAAGGGCATTAGCTATTAGGAGAGGTTGTTCTCACTGGAACGATGGAGGTTGAGAGGCGACCTGATAGAGGTCTACATCATTAAGTGACATGGGCAGAGTGGATAGTCAGATGCTGTTTCCTAGGGTAGGAGAGTCGTATACTAGGGGACATAGGTTTAAAGTGCGCTGGGAAAAGTTTCGAACAGATGTGTGAGGCAAGTTATGTTACACAGAGGGTGGTAAATATATGGAACGTGCTGCCGGGGGAGATGGTGGGAGCAGGTGCGATAGCGGCATTTAAGGGACATCTGGACAAGTTTATGAATAGGGCGGGAATGGAAGGATACAGACTCTGTAAGTGCAGATGATTTTAGTTTCGGCAGGTAGCATGGTCGGCCCAGGCTTGGAGGGCCGAAGGGCCTGTTCCTGTGCTGTATTGTTCTTGGTTCTTTTGTAGTGTCCAAAAGTTAGGTGGGGTTACGGGGATAGGGTGGAGGTGTGGGCTTAAGTGGGGTGCTCTTTTGAAGGGCCGGTGCAGACTCAATGGGCCGAATGGCCTCCTTCTGTACTGTGGATTCTATGATTATGTCGGTGGATGGTTAGCTCAATTGGTACGATGGTTGGTGTGTTTTTTAGATTATCGTGAGAGACCACGTCTGAGATTCATGACGCTCAAGGCTCTTGTGAGATTCAACTAAACCTCACGAGACGTCGCGATCTGGATCTCGCCCATGTTGGGTGATATCCAGGTCAGCATATTTAAATGTGTGATTGAGCTCATTAAAATATGCATTTACCAAATTCTCCCGGGACCAGGGAACTAAGGGCCTCCCCAGCGAGGCCTTGTCACTGCCCCGCCTAATCATTGGCCAAGCATAATGGCACCTGCGGGATTTCCCAGGCCTCTTGGAGACCTCTGGGTGACTGGGGACAGGGCAGGTTGGCACGCCCGGCCACGGCAGCAGCCTCTAGACCACAGACACCTGCCAGGAATATTAGGGGGACTTAGTTCAGATACACTCCCCCAAACCACACACTTACCCTCTGGTCGGAGGGAAATCCCCGGTGCTGAAACCCACACTCTTGGGTGTTTGATTGTTGGCTGTTGCCTCTGTGGTCTTTTCTTTCTTTTTAAAATAAATTTAGAGTACCCAATTCTTTTTTTCTCAATTAAGGGGTAGTTTAGCATGGTCAATCCACCTACCCTGCACATCTTTGGGTTGTGGCGGTGAGACCCACACAGACATGGGGAGAATGTGCAAATTCCACATGGACAGTGACCCGGGGCCAGGAGCGAACCCAGGTCCTCGGCACCGTGAGGCAGCAGTGCTAACCACTGTGCCAACGTGCCGCCCTGCCTCTGTGGCCTTGATGCCCCCAGGGTTCAGGCAAAGTGTCCAGGCCTCGCAGTTTGACTGGAATGCTAGGCAATAACACTCATCTGGACATGGCACGTGTACCTACGAGAACACACTTAAGTAATATTTTTATGGCAAAATAAACAAGAACAAAGAACAAAGAAAAGTACAGCACACGAACAGGCCCTTTGGCCCTCCAAGCCTGCGCCGACCATGCTGCCCGTCCAAACTAAAATCTTTTACACTTCCAGGGTCCATATCCCTCTATTCCCATCCTATTCATGTATTTGTCAAGATGCCCCTTAAATGTCACTATCATCCCTGCTTCCACCACCACCTCCGGCAGCGAGTTCCAGGCACCCACTACCTTCTGTGTAAAATACTTGCCTTGTACATCTCCTCTAAACCTTGCCACTCGCACCTTAAAGCTATGTCCCCGAGTAATTGACCCCTCTACCCTGGGAAAAAGCCTCTGACTATCCACTCTGTTTATGCCCCTCATACTTTTGTAGACCTCTATCAGGTCGCCCCTCAACCTCTGTTGTTCTAGTGAGAACAAACCGAGTTTATTCAACCTCTCCTCATAGCTAATGCCCTCCATACCAGGCAGCATCCTGGTAAATCCCTTCTGCACCCTCTCTAAAGCCTCCACATCCTTCTGGTGGTGTGGCGACCAGAATTGAACACTATACTCCAAGTGTGGCCGAACTAAGGTTCTATACAGCTGCAACATGACTTGACAATTTTTATACTCAGTGCCCCGGCCAATGAAGGCAAGCATGCCATATGCCTTCTTACCTTCTCCACCTGTATTGCCCCTTTTAGTGACCTGTGGACCTGTAAACCTAGATCTCTCTGACTGTCAATACTCTTGAGGGTTCTACCATGGTTGACAAAATGGTTGACATTAACAGAGATTTGAAATCAACTATGTAACATTCCACATATCACACTAACCATTAATCAACACGTAAACGTCACCATTCCACATCGGTACCAATACAAAGCTATATCAGCTGATTTTCACAAAACAACACTTGGTATCACCCTTCTCAGGTCCCTCAGCAGAAACCGAGGACAGACTTGACAATGTTTTATCATGTCCAGAACTTTGTCGTAGAAATGATCTGTCCATCAATATCCGACTTGTTCCACACATCAGTGCCATTCTCTGTCCAGGAGCCG